>NC_134839.1:109989485-110292516 GCF_965363235.1 Mytilus galloprovincialis
AACCAGTCCGGTACCCACGAATGTAGTTCTTAAAAAATATATATAACTTTTGTTATAAATTGTGTAGTGTTATTATTTCACTAGTTCTGTAACTGAATGTAGATTTATTTGAAAAGGTAGGCTTTCTAGTTTGAATTTCTGTAAAAGTTTTGATTGATTTAAATGTAATCTGGCGTCAGTACATAGAGTAAATTGCCTAAATTCTAGCCTTTATTCTTTCCCGGAAGTAGACAGACTGACCCTGTTGTCAATAAAAACAAAATTTTGCAACAGAATGCCGGTCATGAGGCACTGAGATTGTACTTAGACACTTCAAAATGAATGCCTAACATGAACCAGAAGTCCCAAGGTGGCTATCAAAATTATTTATTGAACAGGACCCTATGTATTTACTATGATTTTCAATGCGTTCCAATGGGGCAAATAATTGGGTCCCCGTTCCATATATAATCACTTTTTATTATAAATATTTCTAACTCACTTACAATAATAAAATTTACTTCAATTACTGCAGGCTTATTATTGCCACTAAGGTTGAGTGATTTTTATAAACAAAAGTAAAGTGCATGCCAATTTCATTATGTCAAAAGAAGGAAAGTTATACAAAAATTGGGAGATGATTTATTCTAGCGTGCAGAACACTATTATAACACCCTGTCCCCATCTTGTATTCCCAAGTTTATATTCTTTACCCTATTTCCAGCTGCTATTTCCAAGTCTACACCCTCAGACCAATACTCCTCATCCCCACTTAACAATCTTGCTGGATAAAATCCTGTCCCTCTACAGCCATCATTATCTAGCCTAGTCTTTCTAGGAAACTCTGGAGGAACTTTACTACCAAAAATACTGTCTAGTAATGATTTTCCTGTCTCGTACCTGAAAACATGAGTAATAAATATATATTGATTGGGAATTACCAGTCTAATTAAACTTAAGTTTTCATGATCCTAGCTAAAAAAATGTAATTATAAGTATTAAGTGCTTCTTTTTGTAATTTCATAGGGTTGTAAAAGTGTTGACTGTGCGCACATTTTTAGAATAAAGCGCTACAGTGCTTCATACAAAATGTACTTTGGTCAACAATTTTACACCCCAAATGAATTTACAAAAAGAAGCATTCAATTCTTAATTGAAAATGATGAATTGTATAGGGTGAAAAAAGAGAACATTCAGAATTTAACCAAATTTGCTATATCTCACAGATTTTAAAGAAATTAACTCAAATATGAAGTTTTATAAATATTTCATATAGATTGATAGAATCCTGGGCCTTAAATATGATGACTCAGCATAAATTCACAGTTTACAGTATGCATAGTTTACTTATAAGTCCTGAATACAAAATTAAATCATAATATTTGCATATATGTAAGTTAACTTATTAAGAAGTGTTTATATTTACTCTTCACAGTCATTGAAACTCATAGATCCTTCCTGAATATTATTTATGGGGTGTGTGTGTCCTGTTGATAACCAAAAAGTAAGCCCTAACACCTAAATCAGTTTTTTTGTCATCACAGCATAAAAAATACAAGCTAGAAATACAAAAGTATCTCAACAAATCTTACAATAGTGTGTTCTATCCTGAATATGTACTTAATATTCCAAATTGCTAGAAATAGCAGACTAATTTAGGAAACATTAAGGCCCCAGGGGCAAAAAACATAGAAAAATTGCCTACCCCCTGGGACATAAAACAAATAATTTAACTCGTAAATGCTATGATTTTATGATTTTAAAGTTCTTGATATAGAAAACAATAACTATACTTGGAATTTATGCAAAAATCAGATGTTAGCAGTCATCTCTATAACATTTTAAGTGATTTTATATCTCAAACTGGTATCTGCATACATACAACTATTGCAACAAGTGAAACTGCGAGCTACTGCTCACTGATGATACCCCCGCCGCAAGTGGATAATATTAATAGTGTAAAAATATGGAAGTGTTCGGTAAACAGGAAGTTGTCGAGTGATGAATCTGAAAACGCATCACACGGTATAGCTGACTTATAAAAATCCTGAAACCAAATTTCAGAAATCCTTGTATTGTAGTTCCTGAGAAAAATGTGACGAAAATTTTTAACTTGGTTATCATGTGTAAAATCATACAAGTGTTCGGTAAACAGGAAGTTGTCGAGTGATGAATCTGAAAACGCATCACACGGTATACCTGACTTATATAAATCCTGAAACCAAATTTCAGAAATCCTCGTATTGTAGTTCCTGAGAAAAATGTGACGAAAATTTTCAACTTGGCTATCATGTGTAAAATCATACAAGTGTTCGGTAAACAGGAAGTTGTCGAGTGATGAATCTGAAAACGCATCACACGGTATACCTGACTTATATAAATCCTGAAACCAAATTTCAGAAATCCTCGTATTGTAGTTCCTGAGAAAAATGTGACGAAAATTTTCAACTTGGCTATCATGTGTAAAATCATACAAGTGTTCGGTAAACAGGAAGTTGTCGAGTGATGAATCTGAAAACACATCACACGGTATAGCTGACTTATATAAATCCTGAAACCAAATTTCAGAAATCCTTGTATTGTAGTACCAAATTTCAGAAATCCTTGTATTGTAGTACCAAATTTCAGAAATCCTTGTATTGTAGTTCCTGAGAAAAATGTGACGAAAACTTTCAACTTGGCTATCATGTGTAAAATCAGACAAGTGTTCGGTAAACAGGAAGTTGTCAAGTAATGAATCTGAAAACGCATCACACGGTATGGCTGACATATATAAATGTTGATACCAAATTACAGAAAGGGTGGATGTGTAGTTCCTGAGAAAAATGTGACGAAAGTTTCATGGGACGGACTGACTGACGGACTGATGGACGGACTGACGGACGGACTGACAGACAGAGGTAAAACAGTATACCCCCCTTTTTTAAAGCGGGGGTATAAATATGGCTTTGTTTGAACTCTTCTAGTATATATATTAGCTAAAATGTGTCAGATATATGGTAACAGATGATACTGTTGTAACAATAATTCTAAATTGATCATTTGAGGCAGAAAATGTGAACTTTAATTGACACACAAATACGCATACAGTAAGATGTGGACTGGAGACAGAGGCAGGATTGGATATTTTATATAATAACATATAATCTTGAATGTTGTAATGATTGACTGCTAAACGTTACAGTTATAGTATTCTAATATGCTTTCAATATGTTATCAAAACAGTTTTAAACAGGTTCTAGGCATTTGTAATCAGAAAATATGCAAATAGGGTAAGCTGGCAATAATTTAAGTCTTGTTTTCAAATTTTTTTTAAAAAAATTGAAACAGGGGAGGGGGTATAAAATGTACAGTAAAGAAAAACTTAGAGCATACACAGTGATGTCTTTAAGGCTATGATTCTGATATATGAGTATTAATGTGAGAAATAATGATTTTAGAGAGTTTTCTATTTGAATAAATGTTTGTAAAGATTGCACTTTATAAATACAGCTGTTTCTCAAACCACGTCTCTTTTAGGGAGATTTAGAATATTCATAAAAAAATAATTTTGTTTACATACTGGTTCCCAGTTATGATCTCTGTGTTCCATCTCATAGAGATATAACTTGGGAATGTTACCAGTAAATATACATGTGCAATTTGTTTATATTGAAATCTGTGGTAACCTTTTATATGAGGTAGGGGTAGTTAAGAAAATTAGTGTTAGTTTAAACTATGAGAAGTTCAGGGCATATAAACGTTGAAAATATGCCGCACAGCCCTATATTTTGACCTTTGAAAAAAAATTGTAGTGCATATATGAACTTTCAATTCTAGGATAAGATTTTATTCAAAACTTCATAGTAAAAGTGGTACAGTTTTAGCCGTAAAAGGAGTTCCTATGGGAAATTGCATTGTCAATATTTACAGAAATGCAACCTATAAAGAGTTTTCTGTGTTCTTGTTCTTGGTATTTGTTTGAATGTGTTTGTAAAGATTTTAAGATATTTGTTATAAAAATATGCAAAACATTACTGAAATTATTGTACAAAAGGTGAATTAGTATTTTGCATTCTTTATGATAAAGAGCATCCTTCCAGTAAAACTTATCAATGAAGGCCTATTTGTCTGTTTGTATTGATACATAAACAATCCCCTCTGATCCAATAAGGGTAGTAAAATATGGGACATGCAAGGCTCTGAAGAGATAATACAATCTTGCTCAGGGATATCTATTTAGTTATTCAATATGTATAGATTATAAAATGCCCTTTTCCATATTGGCCCAGGTATCATCCCTCAACCCATATCGGCCTCGAGGCTTTAGCCGAGGGCCGATATGGGTTGAGGGATGATACCTGGGCCAATATGGAAAAGATATGTTATAATCTTTTTATCACATTTTTAAGTTCTGCAGATAAGAGAGAGAAAAAAGGTCAATTATAACAATTTAATGAAACATAACAGGTAAAATCTTAAACATTTTATCACAAACCTGTCGTTGAGGACGCAATGACGTCATATCATTTGGAATCAGGGCACAATATCAATATACTCTTTTTTGCCCTGGTCAATTTTTAGGTTATTGCATATGCAAAACCCGACGTATTCGTAACAAATATGTGATAAGTATAAATACACAGCAGGAATGCAGACATTGTATACAATAGTAACAGACAGCATTCAAAATAAAAATTATCTTTAATAAAACATTGTTATAACTTCAATAAAGACTTTTGAAGGAAATTTGCACTGTAAAGGGTTTCAATGGTTAATCATACCCATCTTTAAGTATTGTGTGAGCTTCCTTTATAGACCTGTAAAGTGTTTCAATAGTATATCATACCCATCTTTAAGTATTGTGTGAGCTTCCTTTATAGACCTGTAAAGTGTTTCAATAGTATATCATACCCATCTTTAAGTATTGTGTGAGCTTCCTTTATAGACCTGTAAAGTGTTTCAATAGTATATCATACCCATCTTTAAGTATTGTGTGAGCTTCCTTTATAGACCTGTAAAGGTTTTCAATAGTATATCATACCCATCTTTAAGTATTGTACGAGCTTCCTTTATAGACCTGTAAAGGTTTTCAATAGTATATCATACCCATCTTTAAGTATTGTGTGAGCTTCCTTTATAGACTTGATCACTCCAAATGTTGCCTCATAAGCATGAATAAATGGATCTGCTAAGCCGTCTAGATAGGAAAAAGGATTAAGGAGATCATCTATCAGGGTGGTCAATTCTTCAACTATGTCTTTTCTGACCTTACTCTGAAATAAATATAACATTAATATAATCCATACATATGTATCCATATGCCCACCCACAGAATTTGTGACTTCAATCTCCACTGTAAAAAATGTCTGCATATTTTATTATTGAAAAGTTCAACTTGTGTGTCTTACCTGCTACCAGTATTATATTTCATTATTCATAATGATTATATTCCAGCATGCAGTTGATCTTTATCTGCTAGCAGATTTGACTTTAATAAAAACAACTATACATAACATGGATAATATAACCTTCATCTGATCTTAATTTTCTTAAGTATAAGGTTGGAAGTTTTCAAAACAGGATTATTTCCCCTAATTAACATGAAGCATAAAACACATACTATATTTCCCTTTGGTATCATGAAGCATTAAACACATACCAGTGTGTTTCACTTTAGTTACATGAAGCATAAAACACATACCAAAGTGCATTCAACCCTCAGTAACATGAAGCATACAACACATACATAAGAGTATTTTCCTTTGGTATCATGTAGCATAAAACATATACCATAGTGTATTTCCCTTTAGTAATACCAAGCATAAAACACATACCATAGTGTATTTCCCTTTAGTAATACCAAGCATAAAACACATACCATAGTGTATTTCCCTTTAGTAATACCAAGCATAAAACACATACCATAGTGTATTTCCCTTTAGTATTACCAAGCATAAAACATGTACCATAGTGTATTTCCCTTTAGTAATACCAAGCATAAAACACGGGCCATAGTGTATTTCCCCTTTAGTAATACCAAGCATAAAACACATACCATAGTGTATTTCCCTTTGATAACATGAAGCAGTTAACACATACATAAGAGTATTTTCCTTTGGTATCATGTAGCATAAAACATATACCATAGTGTATTTCCCTTTAGTAATACCAAGCATAAAACACATACCATAGTGTATTTCCCTTTAGTAATACCAAGCATAAAACATGTACCATAGTGTATTTCCCATTAGTAATACCAATCATAAAACACATACCATAGTGTATTTTACTTTAGTAATACCAAGCATAAAACATGTACCATAGTGTATTTCCCTTTAGTAATACCAAGCATAAAACACATACCATAGTGTATTTTACTTTAGTAATACCAAGCATAAAACATGTACCATAGTGTATTTCCCTTTAGTAATACCAAGCATAAAACACGGGCCAAAGACTATTTTCCTTTAGTAATACCAAGCATAAAACACATACCAAAATGAATTTCCCTTTAGTAATACCAAGCATAAAACACATGCAATAGTGTATTTCCCTTTAGTAATACCAAGCATAAAACACATGCAATAGTGTATTTCCCTTTAGTAATACCAAGCATAAAACACATACCATAGTGTATTTCCCTTTGATAACATGAAGCATTTAACACATACCATAGTGTATTTCCCTTTAGTAATACCAAGCATAAAACACATACCATAGTGTATTTCCCTTTAGTAATACCAAGCATAAAACACATACCATAGTGTATTTTCCATAAGTAATACCAAGCATAAATCACATACCATAGTGTATTTTCCATAAGTAATACCAAGCATAAAACACATACCATAGTGTATTTCCCTTTAGTAATACCAAGCATAAAACACATACCATAGTATATTTCCCTTTAGTAATACCAAGCATAAAACACATACCATAGTGTATTTCCCTTTAGTAATACCAAGCATAAAACACGGGCCATAGTGTATTTCCCTTTAGTAACACAAAGCATAAAACACATACCAGTGTAATTTCCCTTTAGTAACACCAAGCATAAAACACATACCATAGTGTATTTCCCTTTAGTAATACCAAGCATAAAACACATACCATAGTGTATTTCCCTTTAGTAATACCAAGCATAAAACACATACCATAGTGTATTTCCCTTTAGTAATACCAAGCATAAAACACGGGCCATAGTGTATTTCCCTTTAGTAACACAAAGCATAAAACACATACCAGTGTAATTTCCCTTTAGTAACACCAAGCATAAAACACATACCATAGCGTATTTCCCTTTAGTAATACTAAGTATAAAACACATACCATAGTGTATTTCCCTTTAGTAATACCAAGCATAAAACACATACCATAGTGTATTTCCCTTTAGTAATACCAAGCATAAAACACATACCATAGTGTATTTCCCTTTGGTAAACTCAGCAACAACATCTTCTTTTACATCATCAACCCACTGGTTTCCTGAATTTTTTAATTGGTCTTTAACTATTATCACCAAGTTCTCAAGTTTCACATATTCCTTTTTGATATCCCACCAATAAGGTTTCTCGTCTGCAAAGTTTAATAATTATTGTAATACAGTTATATTTTTTTACCCATAAGTTAAGCAGATTTTTTGCTGAAGACTTCTATCAATGGATCACAAAAGAGAAAATGTAGGAATTAACAACTCTGCCATGATCATTTGATAACCTTTCTCCAGCAATTTATGTAAATTACTACTGTTGTTTAAAGTCCCATAACTCTTGAAGACAAAAGGGAAACACATCAACATTCCTATATATCATATTATTTATCTGATTATCATTATCATATTAAGTTAATACCTTTATCAAGTTTAAAGTTTTTTACTCAAGGCATACATGGCTAGGTAAAGATTTGTTGCAATTAACTTAGTACGTATAAATTTATGTTTATATAAATGTTCCATTACTCTGCATGTTTTAAGTTTATTATCAAGGGCATACTTGAGATAGTGTGCAACATGTTTTTTTTTAAATCTAACATATTTGTAAAATGATAATTCCAATTTTTAACAATGATTAAATAAATAGTTAAATATTTACCTTTCAAGAAGAAACAAGCCTCCTGTGTCTTGTTTTTTAATAGCAGAGCTTCTTTATATGAAGTATATATCCTGTAAAAAATAGAAGTTTTGTTCAACAAAATGCAATTACTTTTATTTCACCTAATTTTCTCACACAACATAGTATGAACAAAATCACAGGTTGTAAGTCATTTTTAATATATATTTTTTTCAGCATATTTTCTTTCAAAAATAAAGTAAAACCAAAGAAATTATTTCCCTTATCCCACTGCACAACGGAGTGCTATCCAAAAAAAGGTTCTAATTTGAATACTATTACCACATTACCATTGGATATTCAAAAGATCAAAAGGATGCACATTTCCTTCATGACAATAGCCATATTTCATTTCTTCAATACTACGCAAAACTTTTCACTTGAAAATATTTTTTTTTTTTGTCAACTTTTATTACATTTTTAAGCATACAAAACAATGATAACAATACTTACTGGAACACACCCACACCAATCTTTATAACAATACTTACTGGAACACACCCACACCAATCTTTATAAGTGCTGACTTTGGATTCTTTCCAATTAATCCAAACCCTTCAATTACATCCACTACTGACTTATAAAGACGGTCAGCTAGCACTGGTAACTGTACCTCTAATATTTCTTCCAATGTCTGTAAGAAAGCGAAGTTATAAATCAAAGCTGGATTAGATATTTTTCGTATCACATCGTACGGAGTGTGATATGAAAAAGTGATATCAAAATTACGTTAATTTGATTGGCTTATCTCGTAAATTTCCAATATTTTCATTGGCTGTTGATCAGGTCATTATTCACTGGAAAAGGTCATGCCGGGACTACTTTTTTTCTTGACAACTGATTGTTTACTTCCGGTTTTCGTGATTTTCGTCCGCTTTATCGTCTGCATTATCTAATATAAATCTTATCATGGACGAAGAAATAAAGAAAGGAACCCGTGCACTCGTTATGAAACCTATAAAAATATAAAAAAAAGATATATCTGGGAGTCAATGGAACAGTATACATATCAGTACGCGTTGCAAAGAAAAACAGCCGTAGCAACACAACTCGCAACAAATAGGCCATGCACATACAACTTTTTGCCATAAGAGAAATAGGTTTAACAACTTGTGAGAATTAGATATCGCTTGATATCTAATTCTCACTCATTATGAAACCTATAAGTATAGCCAGTATGATGATATAATTGTCGAATTTGTTTAAAGAACAGATTGTTGTCTACAAACAGCCAATATGTCATATTGACTACACTTAATAATGTTTCTTTAACTAGCACTCTGGATTTGAAATAACTCAGAACCAAGGCCAAGAAATTTATATGTGATTTCACTCTTTTTCAAAAAATGATTTCTATGCTTAGAAGTTTGGAAATCAGAAGACATTGTTTGAGAGACAATGTTGTCACAGTATTTTAAATATGTCCTATTTTAAGTATGCCTTTGCAACATGTTGCTATTGGTGTCCTTATTAAATTGGTTAAATATTAAATGTTTATGAATATACTATCATCTCTGAAAACAATTACACATTAGAAAAAAATCAGCAACCACAGCAAGTTGATGAAAACCTCAATTAACTAGTGTGTTCAAATATTAAATGATTAATTAAAAGGTAATTGTACTTACATTGTAAAAATTCATCACATCAGTTTTAATATCATTAAATAACTTCTGTACTTTATTGATTAAATTTTTCACTGGTTTGATAAAGGGAGGTAACTGGAGTTCATCAAATTGTCCAATTGTCTTTATTGCTTTAATTGCCCTAGATCTGAGGTCAGCAACCTGTTGAAAAAACAACATTTCAATTATCAATTCTATCATACTGAATGATGAGTATTGAAGCAAATTATGACCCCCTGTCAACTGCATACATGGATTTCAATAAAAACCAATATTGTGTAAGGACATTTTGTTTTTTGAACAGCTTTAAATGCCTAAAAGTGTACTGGAACTACATGCGCAAGAATTGTCAATTGTCTTACGCATGTAGTTCCATAAATATATTTAATTTCAAAATTTATTGGAATAACTTGTACAGATGGACTTTAATTTATATTATTACCTTGGCAGGCAGACCTTTAAAGGTTGCAATTCTGTAAAATTAGACAATGCAATTTTCCATAGGAACTTCCTTTGCGCCTAAATCTGTGCCACTTTTACTATGAAGTTTTCTTGAAAAAAAATATCCCAGAACGGAATGTTGATATGAACTACTATTTTATTAAAAATATAGTGCTGTGCTGCATATTTTCAACATTTATATGCCCTGAACTTTTAAGAGTTTAAACTTATAATAAATACTATACATTACTACACCTATCTCTACTATTGGACTTCCTAAGATTTGAGTTTTAGGCGCTATCCTGTTTTTCTATACTGGTAACATTCCCAAGTTTTGTCTCCATGAGATGCAATTCAGAGATCATATAATGGAACCAGTACATTAACAAATTAACATATCTATGAATATTACATAACTCTACAAAAGAGGCGTGGTTTGAGAAACAGCTGTATTTACAAAGTGCAACCTATAAGCTTTCACCAAATTTGGGACAATAGTTTTGATTTTATTTGTACAGATGGACTGTAACTATTTATGTAATTACCGTGGCAGGCAGTCCTTTTAAAGCTTTCACCAAATTCTGGACAATAGTTTTGATTGAAAGTCGTCCACTGATTATATCCATAAATAAATCAATTCCTTTCTTTATACCACCAACAATGTTCTTCACAACTTTATCAAATCTCAATGCCATGTTCATAATTTTCTTGATATCTGCCCCTTCCTAAAACATAACAAGATTTTCATCATAAACTGCATAATCCATCTGTTTATGACATTTGTATTCATTACCTTTAACACTATAATGATATTTATTAGTCAAAATATATAAACACTGTCCAAAAATTAATGTTAATATAGTAACACCAAAAGATATATATAATTTGATGTGACTGTCATGCAAGTGATAGGTTTAGGGCTATAAAACCAGGTTCAATCCCCCATTTCTACATTTGAAAATGTCTGTTCCAAATCAACAATATGACAGTTGTTTATATGTTTATATGCTACCCCTTATAACTTGTTAACATTGTCAAGATATTTATATGTCGCCTCTAATAACTTGTTAACATTGTCAAGATATTTATATGTCGCCTCTAATAACATGTTAACATTGTCAAGATATTAATCATTTTCTCTAATAACTTTATAACATTGTCAAGATATTTATATGCTACCCTTATAACTTGTTAACATTGTCAAGATATTTATATGCTACCCTTATAACTTGTTAACATTGTCAAGATATTTATATGCTACCCCTTATAACTTGTTAACATTGTCAAGATATTTATATGCTACCTCTTATAACTTGTTAACATTGTCAAGATATTTATATGCTACCCTTATAACTTGTTAACATTGTCAAGATATTTATATGCTACCCCTTATAACTTGTTAACATTGTCAAGATATTTATATGCTACCCCTTATAACTTGTTAACATTGTCAAGATATTTACACTTCCTACCGCTAATTTAGTAAGCACTGCTTTGTATTTAAGATATAATTGATGCAGCCTATACTCTATTGTAGTTTTAACATGGGTAGGCATTGTAATCGGGATTATTTTTGCCCGATCAATAGTGATAATGCCTACCCATGTTAAAACTACTATAAAGTAGAGTGTTTCATCAATGATTTCGATTTTGATTAGGACAATTCACGTAATTTCTATGTCCTATGTGTTTCAGTGTAGAGCATTTGTGTAGGCTCTTTCATGAACCTCCCTTTTTTGTTTGTAAATAAGAAAAGGACTGGCAATGTGATTTTTCAGAGGGAGGAGTTTTGAACAGCCAGTATGAATGGTTGTCGTTTCAAGGTCAAATATGTCAATTTCGAATTGAAACACATTAGGCCAATTAAAATTAATTGATAGATTTTCATCCCCGCCCGCCCCTCTGAAATCGTCCCGCCCCGATTTTTTTTATTTAATAAAAAAATATGATTTCCGGATTTTGTTCATGTCCGTTCCCGGGAACATTCGATTATTTCGTTTCATTCAAAACTTCCTCTTTTAAATTTCGGTTTTGTATTTCTTCGAGTAATCTAACGAAAATGATCAAGTTGACATATTGTGCTGCTCTCTGATGACAACATCATCTACCGAGAATTAAGATGGATTACGAGAAGGGCATGTATGAAATATTCGAGTTACGAGTAAAACGCTGTGTCCAAGAACGCAAATTGCGGTATGTCACAAATGTGATTCAGTAGATTAAACGTATTTTTTTTAATTTATGACTGTGTCAGGAAACTTCGACTGTGAATGATATCCAAAACGCAAAAATCGTGGAACAAATTGGTACCAAAAAACATGACTGGATTAAAGAAATTGACACAAGCACGAACTTGTTAGATTTATGGCCGTATAATGAACAAAAAAAGTCGAAAAACAACGCATTTTATTATAGCATGTATAGCAAGCCGTTAGATTTACCCATGGCTGTCGTTTTTTTTTTTTTTTTTGACAAACAGCAAACACTCTCTATCCAAACAGGGACAATACCCTCAATGTAGTCATTAAACAACAACTTTGTTTTTGGTGAAGTTCATGTTTTACATCATTATGACTTTCAACACTGAGTTTTCATTTTATTCTGTACTCATAATACTTGTGTGGCATACAATTGTACCAATACATGTACATTTTCTTAATTTATGGGGACTACAAATAATTGCTTAGAAAGCAAAATAAATTTGGTGTAGGTATAGTGAAGAGAGTATTTCTCTTCGTTTTTGATGTTTACTATAAATAGGTTTCTAAAGGGGCAAATTTACATGTTCATGTATAACAGTGGTTGCAAATTAGATATTTATTTAAGAGTTTGAAAAATTATATATTATGATTCCTTATAGTCCCTTATACGGCATGTATATACATGATGTAAGCTTATTATCATAATATATTATAATATATATTTTACACTTGTTTATACCTCGCGGTACGAAGAACTCGTGACAAGAGGGTTTCATATGAAATAAAATTTAAAAAATAAAATCCTCCCACCCGCCCCATTTTTTTCAAAAATTTGGATGAAAATCTACTTATTAATTTTAGTTGGCCTTAGAGTCATAATAAATGAATAAGTAACAACATGTGCAACATTTAAGAGTTTTGAAGTGTTTTAAGTTAATGAAATATGTTAAATGCATGTAGTCAATATACGCATGTGCAAACAAATTTTATTAGATTTAGAGCATGCATTTATTCACAAAGTGAAAAAACCATGTCATATTAGAATTACCTGAAATATATTAACACTGTAAGATGTTTGTCCTTTGTAACATATTCTGGCCAGGAAAAACTCCAGGTTTATACCAACTAATCCAACATGAACCATGGCATATACCTCATCATGGGCACTAACTTTAAAGTGCCCTCTAAGTGGAGCTGGTAAAATAGAAAATAGAGTAGGTTTATACCAACTAATCCAACATGAACCATGGTATACACCTCATCATGGGCACTCACTTTAAAGTGACACATGTGTTCTGTAATTGGCATCATATTAACTACCTGAGTAATACAAAACGAACTTTGTCACCATTTATATATATACTAGCCTTACTCTCAAAAATGGCTACAGGTTTAATTATTCAGAACCTTCCTTATAATACTAGTGATCAGGAGACTTACAAATTAACAAATCCAAATAATTCTCCATAATAACTCCAAAAGAAGCTCCAAGTGCTGCGTTCCCAATTCTCTTCTGCCAGTTAACAGCTGGGGCAGCTAGCTTAAACTTCAGACCTTCCCAGAATCCCCTACGACTTCTGTGATGGGCTTGTACATCCATATCTGAGGCATAGGGATCCATAATAGCTGTATTATTATCTGCAGATCTATAAAGAAACAAAGAGGTCTTTTCTTATAGATCAATGTCTTATCATATGTACCATATAATTGCTGATGAAAGAATCATGAAAATTATGTTTTAAACAGAGTCTTTTAATCTTGAAAGCAAGGGTAAAGACACCTGTTGTGTAAGTCATAGAAACTTCAGGCCATTACACCATCTGTATACCAGATAAAGATTATCCAGTTCTTATACATTCTGAAATATGAAGTTTTTACAAAAAGTTACATAGTTATTTTCACAGATGTAACCAATAAAACACCTGATGGCATTTTTGGCATTCATGTTGTTTAAATTAACATGAACCGTTATTGATCCATCTTACAGGAAAACTAAAGGCTCTTAAGAGCCTGTGTCGCTCACCTTGTTCTATGTGCATATTAAACAAAAGACACAGATGGATTAATGACAAAATTGCGTTTTGGTGATGGTGATGTGTTTGTAGGTCTTACTTTACTGAACATTCTTGCTACTTACAATTATCTCTTATCTATAATGAACTTGGCCCATTAGTTACAGAGGAAAATATTTTGTTAAAATTTATAAAAATTTACAAAATTTACGAAAAATTGTTAAAAATTGACTGTAAAGGGCAATAACTTCTTAAGGGGTTAACTGACCATTTTGGTCATGTTGAATTATTTGTAGATCTTACTTTGCTGAACATTATTGCTGTCTACAGTTTATCTCTATCTATAATAATATTCAAGATAATAACCAACAAGAATGTGTCCAAAGTACACGGATGCCCCACTCGCATTATCATTTTCCATGTTCAATGGTCCGTGAACTTGGGTAAAAAATCTAATTTGGCCTTAAAAGTAAAAAGATCAACAAATAGGAAACATGTGTACTAAGTTTCAAGTTGATTGGACTTTAACTTCATCAAAAACTACCTTGACCAAAAACTTTAACCTGAAACTCACACTTTTAATTTCTATGTTCAGTGGACCATGAAAATGGGGTCAAAAGTCTTATTTGGTTTTAAAATAAGAAAGATCAACCAATAGGGAACATGTGTACTGAGTTTCAAGTTGATTGGACTTTAACTTCATCAAAAACTAGCTTGACCAAAAATTTTAACCTGAAACTCACACTTTTAATTTCTATGTTCAGTGGACCATGAAAATGGGGTCAAAAGATTAATTTGGTTTTAAAATAAGAAAGATAATATCATAAGGAACATGTGTACTAAGTTTCAAGTTGATTGGACTTCAGCTTCATCAAAAACTACCTTGACCAAAACTTTAACCTGAAGTGGGGCAAACGGATGGACAGACGAACAAACGGACAGACGAACAAGCAGAAGAACGTACAGACAGACAGAAGGACACACAGACCAGAAAACATAATGCCCCTCTACTATCGTAGGTGGGCATAAAAACAGCAAAATTTCCTTAAAAATTACCAATTCAGGGGCAGCAACCCAACAACTAGTTGTCAGATTCATCTGAAAATAACAGGGCAGATAGATCTTGTCGACAAACAATTTAACAATGTGTCCAATTTGCTCTAAATGCTTTAGTTTCAGAGTTTAAGCCAAAATCTACATTTACCCCTATGTTCTCTTTTTAGCCGTCTTGGTTGGTTGACCGGGTCAAGACACATTTTTTGAACTGGATACCCCAATGATGATTGTGACAAAGTTTGGTTAAATTTGGCCCAGTAGTTTCAGAGAAGAAGATTTTTGAAAAAGTTAACGACGACAGATGACGGACGATAACGGACGACGGACCCCAAGTGATGAGAAAAGCTCACTTGGCCATTTAGGCCAGGTGAGCTAAAAATAGATAGTTTACAAAACATTTTAGCTATTAGAAAGTAACAAGAGTATGCATAAATTTTTGCGGAATTAATTTTTGCGATTTCCTGTGACCTGCTGAAATAAGCAAAAATAAACACCCTGCGAAAATAGCCAGCTATACGGTACCTTTTATTAATAGGAGTAACAACCCTGGACTTTGGATGTGCTTGGTACATCAGTAAAGCTTCATATCGGACATTTTCATCCTCATCATATAAAGCTGACTGCAACATGGCATCAGCAGCCTATTAACAAAAAAAAGTCTATATGTGTTAGAGAGGACGTTATTATTTATACTAAGATATAAGGTTTACATTATATAATAAAAGAACCCTTGTCAGTAAGATAGCCTACCTTAAACACCCTATATATAGGCGAAAAAGCTTATATGAATCTCAAAATCAATAGGGATCTTCATCTCATTCTATATATGTGACCATATATCCAAGTAAAGTTGCAATCATATACTGTGGATTCATTTATTTTCATGGCTACCAATTTTCGTGGATTAAGAAAGACTTGCATATTTGTGGATGATTAATTCTTTGATTTTTACAAAGCCTGCATACAAGCCTATGGAAAATTTGTTGTTATTCACCCATACCCACAGAATCCATGAAAATTGGTATCTAACTTGTAATAACAAATCCATGGTATTTGGTTTTAGATTTAGTATCCTGATACCACTTTTATTAACAAGTTTTTGTTCTTAAAAAAAAAAAGACATTGAAATTTGACCTGGAAAATTATATATGATTATATTGCATACTAATTTTTATAATTCTATTAGAAATATTTGATTTTGAAGCATGAAACCATTTTTCTTCAATAGTTTCACTTGAAATGACCTTAGATATATTGTTGATGCACATTTCTAAATCTGAATATTAACTAATTAATTCCAGTTTGATCATATTGATAGCAAAACTGAATAGCTAATCAAAATCTGTTATCCCTTATTCAGCATTCATCAAAGTTGAATAGCTATTATTATTTGATGAAAAAATTATTTCAGAACACTAAAACGTATGAAGCATATGAGAACAACTGTACGGAAATAGATGACCTTATCCACTTTGAAGAAAAATCAAATGAGTATATTCACATGAAATCCTAACTTACCATTTGATGCTGGTATTTTCTCAGAGCATGCACACCAGCTCTTTTGATCCATGGTGAATTAGTAGAGTTAATATGAGAGAATATTATATCATATGAAGCATCCATTCGAGCATTTCCTAATGTCTCTAATAGAACAACATGTGTGTGATCATACTGCTCTTTCTCTATATCAGTTTGAATGGAACGCTTAGTTTTGTAAGTCCATGGATCTGAAACATATATCAAAGAGCATAATTTTTAACTACCTAGACACTTTGTTACATTTTCTGCTGGTTGATAGATGACAATTCATTACTGCTAACTAATAAGTCTTAATGGGCTAGTTCACAATTTTGAGTCATTAACAGATAACTTACCATACATACATTATATCTGCCGTGGATGTTCAATATTGTCATGATTGTCTTTGTAGTTTAAAAAGAGACAAATTAATTATGAACAAGAATGTGTCCCTAGTACACGTATGCCCCATCTGCACTATCATTTTCTATGTTCAGTGGACTGTGAAAATGGGATAAAATCACTATTTTGGCTTTAAAGATCTTATCATACGGAATATGTATAAGTTTCAAGTTGATTGGACTTCAACTTCATCAAAAACTACCTCAGCAAACTTCCTTTAGCTTAAAACATCTGCCTATCAAAACATTTACAACAAGTTTCTCTTTGTAAAATTATTATACTTTTATTATAAATTTTACCATGCAGTCCTATCAAACTATGAACTTTGTCTATAATATCTGTTGCCCTTTCTATCTGTCCTCCTTTGGCCAGTTTGTGCACAACGGAACCAAGTGCCAATAGAACTCTGTTATAGAGATCTCCAGTGTAAAGATACTCAGGAAACTGATCTTGGTTGAAACACAGGTCAACCATACCATTTATTATACTCTGAAATAAAAAAAAAAATATGCTGTTTTTTAAATATACAGGGCTGATAGTATGTATTATGCACACTTAAAATAATTCTATAATACATATTTCTTTGTTATGAATATTTAGTTGTTATATGATACAAATCTCTTCATAAAAATAAACTTTTTTATTGGGGTTGAGGAAGTCATGCAATACAAGCCTCATTATCAATGATTACCTTATCAGAAGTATTGTCATATCCGGATACATGTGACACAAGCCTCATTATCAATAATTACCTCATCAGGAGAATCGTCATATCCTGATACATGTGACACGAGCCTCATTATGAAGTTCTCCTGAGGTTTCTGATTTCTGATGATCATGTTTGACAGAAGTCCCTGCACATGGTTGTTCGACAGAACTGCAAAGGCATCTATCATTATCTCTATACTTTCCTTGGCTTTCTTGGAGCTAAACCAAAAGTACACAAGCAATTTTTTAACTAAATTGTTATTTATTCAATGGTTAATATTCACTAAATATGTACAGTGCAGTCCAGTGTATACCCAAACCGAAGACTTATGACTTCACTTTATTCAACTGATAAAACCAATCCCTTAGCTATGTTTAAATGACTTACACAGGTTTAAGTACAATAAAGTATCCCTGAGATATGTTTAAATGACTTACACAGGTTTAAGTAGAAAAATATCCCTTATCCACATATTAATGACCTACACAGGTTTAAGTACAACAAAGTATCCCTTAGCTATGTTTAAATGACTTACACAGGTTTAAGTACAATAAAGTATCTCTTAGACACATTTTTAATGACTTGCACAGGTTTGAGTACAATAAAGTATCCCTTAGCCACATTTAAATTAGTTACACAGGTTTAAGTACAATAAAGTATCCCTTAGCTATGTTTAAATGACTTTATACAGGTTTAAGTACAATAAAGTATTCCTTAGCTATTTTTAAATGACTTACACAGGTTTAAGTATAATAAATTATCCCTTAGCTATGTTTGAATGACTTACACAGGTTTAAGTACAATAAAGTATCCTCAGCTATGTTTAAAGACTTACACAGGTTTAAGTATAATAAAGTATCCCTTAGCTATGTTTAATTGACTTACACAGGTTTAAGTACAATAAAGTATCCCTTAGCTATGTTTGAATTACTTACACAGCTTTAAGTACAATAAAGTATTCCTTATCTATGTTTAAATGACTTACACAGGTTTAAGTATAGTTAATAAAATTGAGAATGGAAATGGGGAATGTGCCAAAGAGACAACAACCCGACCATAGAAAAAACAACAGCAGAAGGTCACCAACAAGTCTTCAATGTAGCGAGAAATTCCCGCACCCGGAGGCATCCTTCAAGTATACCTTAGCTATATTTGAATGACTTACACAGGTTTGAGTACAATAAAGTATCCCTTAGCTATCTTTGACTGACTTACACATGTTTAAGTACAATAAAGTATACCTTAGCCACATTTTAATGACTTACACAGGTTTAAGTACAATAAAGTATCCCTTAGCTATGTTATCAAGTTCTTCATCAGGTAGACTTCCTAAAGCTTCCACCAATTCATGAAAACATGTTAAAACTTTTCTTGATCCTGAAAATAAAATATTTAGTTACATTAAAACCTAGTGTTATTTTCATGTCAACTATTATGCCTGGTCCTTTTTGTTCCCCTTATATACAAGCCCCAAGCCATTGGATGATATAATATAAAAAAAGAAGATGTGGTATGATTGCCAATGAGACAACTATCCACAAAAGACCAAAATGACACAGACATTTACAACTATAGGTCACCGTACGGCCTTCAACAATGAGCAAAGCCCATACCGCATAGTCAGCTATAAAAGGCCTCGATAAGATAATGTAAAACAATTCAAACGAGAAAACTAACGGCCTTATTTATGTACAAAAATGAAAGAAAAAACAGGTATGTTACACATAAACAAACGACAACCACTGAATTACAGGCTCCTGACTTGGGACAGGCACATACATAAATAATGTGCCGGGGTTAAATATGTTAGAGGGATCCCAACCCTCCCCCTAACCAGGGACAGTGTTATAACAATACAACATAAGAACAAACTATAATAAACAGCTGCGCCATAAGCGCATGATACGCCCGACGTCTTGTGTGGAAGTTTTATGCAATAATCATAAATAGTTTCTGAGGAAGTTTTAAGCAATAACCATTTATTGTTTTTGAGACACGGCGGGACATGTGAAACCCCCCACCCTGTTTTTTTTTACAAATATCACTAAAATAAAATTTTGAATCAAACCAAAAAGTATACAGATCTTTAAATTAGTATAACAAAGAAGTGTGTACAGTTTCAAGCAATAACCATTAATTGTTTTTGAGATACGGCGCGACATGTAAAAAAAAAAAACCCTTTTTTACAAAATACTAATTAACTCAAAAATAAAATTTTGAGTCATCACCAAAAAGTATACAGATCTTTAGATTAATATAACAAAGAAGTGTGTAAAGTTTTAAGCAATTATCATAAATCGTTTTTGAGATGCGGCACGACATGTCAAAAACCCCTCGGCCCTCCCCTTTTTTTACAAAATACTCAATAACTCAAAAATGAAATTTTGAATCATCACCAAAAAGTATACAGATCTTTAGATTAATATAACAAAGAAGTGTGTAAAGTTTTAAGCAATAATCATAAATCTTTTTTGAGATACCGCGCGACATGTAAAATAAACAGCTGCGCCATGAGCGCATGATACGACCGACGTCTTGTGTGGAAGTTTTATGCAATAATCATAAATAGTTTCTGAGGAAGTTTTAAGCAATAACCATTTATTGTTTTTGAGACACAGCGGGACATGTGAAACCCCCCCACCCTGTTTTTTTTTTACAAAAATCACTAAAATAAAATTTTGAATCAAACCAAAAAGTAAACAGATCTTTAAATTAGTATAACGAAGAAGTGTGTACAGTTTCAAGCAATAATCATAAATTGTTTTTGAGATACTGCGCGACATGTAAAAATAAACAGCTGCGACATGAGCGCATGATACGCCCGACGTCTTGTGTGGAAGTTTTATGCAATAATCATCAATAGTTTCTGAGAAAGTTTTAAGCAATAACCATATATTGTTTTTGAGACACAGCGGGACATGTGAAACCCCCAACCCTGTTTTTTTTTTACTAAATATCACTAAAATAAAATTTTGAATCAAAACCAAAAAGTATACAGATCTTTAGATTAATATAACAAAGAAGTGTGTAAAGTTTTAAGCAATAATCATAAATTATTTTTGAGATACGGCGCGACATGTAAAAAGAACCTCCCCTGTTTAACAAAATACTCAATAACTCCAAAATAAAATTTTGAATCATCACTAAAAAGTATACAGATCTTTAGATTAATATAACAAAGAAGTGTGTAAAGTTTTAAGCAATAATCATAAATTGTTTTTGAGATACGGCACAACATGTAAAAAAAACCTCCCCCTTTTTTACAAAATACTCAATAACTCAAAAATGAAATTTTGAATCATCACCAAAAAGTATACAGATCTTAAGATTAATATAACAAAGACATGTGTAAAGTTTTAAGCAATTATCATAAATCGTTTTTGAGATACGGCGCAACATGTAAAAAAAACCCTCCCCCTTTTTTACAAAATACTCAAAAACTCAAAAATTCAATTTTTAATCATCACCAAAAAGTATACAGATATTAAGATTAATATAACTAAGAAGTGTGTAAAGTTTTAAGCAATAATCAAGAAACGTTTTTGAGATACGGTGCGACATGTGAAAAAAACCACACCCCTGTTTTAGTTACAAAGTGCCGTAACTCAAAAAGTTTAAATCTTATTTTCACCAAAAAGTATACAGATCATTTGACCATCATGAGAAACAACTATATTAAGTTTCATGAAATTTGGATAAGTCGTTCTCAAGTTACGGTGCGACATGTTTACGCCGGACAGACGGACGGATGGACTGACAGACGGACGGACAGACAGATGGACAGACGGACACCGGACATTTGTATACCATAATACGGGCATATAAAAAACAGTTGAAAAAGGCTTAACTCATCAGATGGACAAACATACAAGTGGACGTGGCCGGGTACTTATACATCCCGACACTAAAAGACACGATGAACAGATCTGAGAGTACTCGCAGTTATCTGACAGCTAGTTTAAAGCCACTAACAACTAATAAAAAAATCATGCATCTAAGACTAAACACATTTTCTTAAGCAATTTCTCATTAGGATGGACGACTACTCTTTTCTATTTATAATTAAATGCATTCAATAGTTGTTTTTTTGTTTGTTTCAATTTTTTTTTTATTCTCAATCAGATTAATTGTATAAATTCATAAAACATATAATTAAACAGAAGAAATACAGTCAAACCTGAGTAAACTGGACCCTGAAAAAAACAGATTTCTGTCCATTCCGGCCGAAAATTAAAGCTAACCTTGCCGTGGTTCATGATACCATGTAACAAACCTTGATCCAGTTCATGAACCCACATAATTAACCTTGCCCTGTTTCATGATACCATACAACTAACCTTGCCCTTCTTCATGAACCCATATAACTAACCTTGCTCTGGTTCATGAACCCACATTACTAACCTTGCTCTGCTTCATGATCCCATATAACTGACCTTGCCCTGGTTCATGATACCATACAACTTACCTCGCCCTGGTTCCTGATACAATATAACTGACCTTGCCCTGGTTCATGATACCATACAACTAACCTTGCCCTGCTCCATGAACCCATATAACTGACCTTGCCCTGCTTCATGAACCCATATAACTAACCTTGCCCTTCTTCATGGACCCATATAACTAACCTTGCCCGCCTTCATGAACCAAAATAACTACCCTGTTCTGGTTCATAAACCCATATAACTAACTTTGCTCTGGTTCATAATCCTATATACTAACCTTGCTCCGGTTCATGAACCCATGTAACTAACCTTGTTCTGGTTCATGAACCCACATAGCTAACCTTGTTCTGGTTCATGAACCCATGTAACTAACCTTGTTCGGGTTCATCTCTAATACAATCCACACTGTCTTTGATGATTCCTTTTAACTCCTTGATAGTCTTATCAGAATGAGCTGTCTTGTCGTACTGGTAAAAAAGACATAAGATTATACAACAAATGAACAAGTACAATAGGTCAAATGCTTGGTCTGCTTTACTGATCATGATAAACCTTTTTACACCTTTAGTATTTAGCAGACATTTGTCTCTGAATAACCTTAGCTCTGCTATGAATGTTCTTTTTACAATCATTTCATACACCAAATATTGTTGACTCCTTGCTCTTTAGTATCAAGCAAACCAACCAAACTACAAAATTTTATACTGCCAGAAATATACACCTTGTGACCTTTCCATAAACTAGATTTAGTTAACATATTGTAGTAAGAGAAAATCTTAGAAAGAAAATGAATGATAAATCTAAGAATGCACCACACAGAATGCTCATATGAGACTGGATAACAAATTTCAGGGAAGTTCTGATTTGTAGTTCTTAAGTAAACTACAACCAACATTTCTTAAATGGCCACTATGTGTAAGAAAATATAGGTATTGAGCCAAAATGAAGTAGATAAATATAGATTTCACCACTGCAACAAGTGTTATTCAAAATAATAAACAGTGGTTGCATGTATTCCGTCCATTAAAAAATGTTTATTGTTTTAAAAAATACATACAGTAGTTGCATGTAGACTGGCATTCACAACTTTATCTACTGGTCTGAATTGAACTTCTTTCACAGTCTGTCTTGTAAGAAATTTTAATTCACCATGATTTGTAGCATTCATTGTTGGATAATCTAGAAATAAAAATAGACAAGAGTGTTGTTTTACTTCTGTAAATATACTTATTTTTCACTAGCTATTAATTCTATGACTTTGGCAAGTACAGAAAAAGTGAACATAAATCATTGTAAATAAATAAATTTGGATTCTCTCTTATACAAACACTTCAAGAAATCACAAAATAATTTCTAAATACTTTACTGGAAAATTGTAAAAGATACATATTATGATAAACTATCAGCCAATCGTCCTGAATATGCATGAAATATTGGATGTTAAGCAAATCAAACAATCAACTTGTAAAACTAAGAACTATTTATTTTTTACTGGAACTTTTGATAAACTGAAGTTGACTCACCCATAGAATTGAAGTTATTAACAGCTTTAAACTTTCTCATGTTGTGGTATGGATCAAAGCTGAAAAATATATTTGGAAGATCAGAAGTATTGCAATTAATTGAGGGTAATTACTGGTACATTTACATAGTCTTAAACACTTAGCCTGTACAGTTAGCCACTAGTCTGAAAACGGTAACACCAGACTAGAAAAATTTTACTCAGACTATTTTGCTTAGGCACATAACGAAAATGTCTGAATATTTGTCAACTGATTATTAGTTTGAAGAAATATTTAAGCAAATTGCACAAACTGTATTTTCCAATAAACAGTGCATTAAAAACTCAAAATGTAAATCTGAACTAAATTAGTAATGAAAATATTACTGAACTGTTATGTATATTACAGAGAATTGTACTTCGATTAAGAAATATTTGATGGAAGTCATAGATTTGTTGGACATTTACACATGGCCTATGCTTTGATGTTATTCAAATTTTATCCTGAGGTATTGTGTAAGGAAGTCAGAAGTGGGCCAACATGTTGACTTGCTAAAAACCCCAAACTGGGAACATTGCAATAGAACAGGAAATAAAACAACACCTTCCTCAAACTCTATTGTAATGCAATATTATCCAAACTTAGGGCGTATATGTTACAGAAAACCTTCTGCTAGACAATTTTCATTTGTACGACGTCATGTTATGTTTTGACATGACATTTCTGGCGTACAAAATTATAATTCTGGTACCTTTGATAACTAATTATAAAGATCCTTCATGCAATTTCGCAGAATTTTATTTTATTTTGATTTTATACATTTTTTTTAAGTTCTTGTGCATTAACCCATTTTGATATGCATTAGAATTGGAATAATGGTTCTGTTCTCTATTATTTAATTTCAATTTTAACACAACAAAATCGACATAGTTAAATCAATATAGTGTTTGCATATAGGTTTCGATACATATAGTAAATAGTAACAGCCACCAATATGTACATCTCTGAGTCTGTGTAAAGTATAGATAGAAAATGCTATCATGTTTTATGTACATAAAACTGTTTTTATATCAAGAAAATTTTGCAATAATTGTTCAGGGATAGTTTTATGCATTTCACTGATGAATTAAAACCATTGCTTGACATGTGAAGCCACTGCCTGATGTTTTCAAGTATTTAATCCTGTCTTGTAAAAAAAAAATATTAAGCAGCAGATCAAAATTAAAATGAACAAAAAAAGGAGGTACTTTATAGATTAACTAGATGTGTCAAAGCAACACGATTGGCCCTGTCTCAAAAATTTGAAAAATTTGCAATTTCAATAACACATGTGGACACAAACATGATGGTACTCTCACATATCAAAATTCCGCTCAAAATCCGGAGGCGTATAGAAAAAAAGTCTGCATAACTGTGATTTTCAACAATTTTTTAAGTTTTAACCCTTAATTTTGGCAACAAAAGTGGAACGAAACCAAGACTGGATCTTTATCTCATCATGGTTAACTCACATACTAAAAATCATCCCAATATCTGAAAGCGTTTCAGAAAGAAGTTTGTATAACTGTGATTTTCAACAATATATCAAAGTCCATAGCCCGTAATTTAGGCAAAAGTTAGCCTAGCAGAACAAAACTTTAACTTGATCTGTAACTCATCTTGGTTAAGGGCATACGATACAGTTACAGGGGAGGTAATGACGTTGCTAACGTAAAATGTTATTTTCGTGACGTCAAACTATGACATATCGGGAAAAGATGCATTTTTCCACGATTTTTTATCATTCAAACTAATTTAATTTGAAAACGAGTGCATGGACCCCTATTTTTTAAAACAACATTTTGTTTCATTTTGCAGGGAGATTATGTGGACCAAATTTTATAAAACTGTAAATAGAGGAATTTTTTCAATTTTGATAAATATACAGCATAAAAATACGATTTTTTCTTAATTCATGACCATTTGATAAATATGAGTTATTTCTGAATAAAAAATGCATATTTTTTTAGGATACTTATAAAATACAAAAATTAAAAATTATCTAACAAAAAACAATTTGTGTTTATCTTTCAAAACAAAAAAGTTATGGCTTTCTTTCGAAAGAGAAAATACGGCCACAAATCCGAATTTTGAGCAAATATACAAAATTTCGACCTTTTTTTACTCAAAAAGTAGCACATGAAGGTTTATTTTTTATTACATATTTGATTTAAGCAGGCAAAAACTAGCCTTTATGGAAATTTTCATCAAACTGTAAATACAGGATCAAAACTGTATCGTATGCCCTTAACTGACATGTCAAAAAAGCATCCTAATATCTGAAAGCGTTTAGAAAAAAACTCTGCACAACTGTGATTTTCAACAATTTATCATAGTCCAAAGCCTGTCATTTCAGTAAAAATTAGCGGAGGGGAACGAAACTTAAATTTGTTCTGTAACTCATCATGGTTAACTCACATAACAAAAATCAGTCCAATATCTGAAGGCGTTTAGAAAAAAACTCTGTATACTGTGATTTTCAACAATTTATCAAAGTCCAAAGCCTGTAATTTCAGTAAAAATTAGCGGAGCGGAACAGAACTTAAATTTGTTCTGTAACTCATCATAGTTAACTCACATACCAAAACTTAGCCCAATATCTGAAGGCGTTTAGAATAAAGGGCTGCGCTTTAGCGCATGATACGCCTGTTGCTCTTTTAACTTGTCTTTTATGCTTTAAATGAATTTATATGATCAACTAGAAATAGTGTGAGCCCTGTTAAATACCCCCACCGCCCCCCCGCAAATAATAAATAAAAATGCACAAAAAAATTGGCACTATTAAGGCTAGATATAAACAATTTATCAAAGTTGCATAAAATTTTGTGAAAGTGTTAGTTATTGTCCCAAAATTGGAAAATCCCCCCTTTTTTAAGCATAAAAATTCATAACACAGAAATGTAAAATCTGAAATTTATAAAAATTGAAAGGGAGCTTACATCAATAGATATAAACAATTCACCAAAGTTTCATGGAAATTGGTGAAAGCCTTTTTGAGTTATTGTCCGAAGTGTTAAAAATCCCCCCTTTTTTTTATGAATAAAGCCCCATAAATCCAAAACTTAAAATCTAAAAATTTATAAAAATTGAAAGGGAGCTTACTTCAATAGATATAAACAATTCACCAAAGTTTCATGGAAACTGGTGAAAGTGTTTTTGAGTTATTGTCCGAAGTGTGGACCACGGACGGACGGACGGACAGACGGACAGACGGACGGACAACGGTATACCATAATACGTCCCGTCTAAAAGACGGGCGTATAAAAAAACTCTGTATAATGGTTTGTTGAGGAATGACAGAATGATGGACAAGGGAAAAACTATATGGCACCCACAACTTCGTTGCGGGGCCATAAAAATGAAATATACTTTTGCATTTTCAACAACGCAAAAGTAAGCAACAAAAACCTATAAGTCGTAGAACAGTTTTCATGTATAAATTGTTTCCTATTTTGTCATCTCAGTGTCTTTTACGCCAACTATAAAAAATTGGGTTTTGCTTATTGTTCAAGGTTGCATGTAGTTGCTTACATACATATGCCATTGAGGCTGTGCAAGTAGATAGTTGTCTCATTGACAATCATACCACATATTGTTGTACATATGATATTTTTAATTTGGTTTAAAATTTTCATTGAAACATAAAAGAATAAAGAACAATAAAGTATTCTAAATAGTTTCCATAATATTAAATATACATACTCTGGTGAAATTTGAGGGGATAAGAAATCCTCTTCAACAAGTACTCTGTGAATGGTTCCTAGGTCATGATCAAAATGCAAAGTCTAAAACCAAAACAATTGACTTGTTACTTGATAAAATAAATATAACATTAATATAAATAAATGAGGAATGTGTCAATGGGACACATATGATGCCCCCGCTTGTATATCATAAAAAGTTATAAAGGGACATATCTGAAGAATGGTGATAAGTGAAACTCCCCAAATTTGTACTTGATCTGAGTTTTGTGGTAATAAGTATTGTATATAGGTTTCATAACATTTAGTTAATGCATACTTAAGCTAGAGAACTGAAACGATAAATTCAGCATTTTCTCCATTTGCAAATGGGTATAACTCTAGAACAGTAAAAAGTTAGACAACAGATACTAAAAATTCAGCAATTTTTAAATTTATAAACAGGCATTACTCTAAAACAGTTTAAGTGACACCACCATTATTCAAACTTGATCTGTGTTTTGTGGTAATAAGCATTGTGAATAAGTGTCATAACATTGTTTGAGGCAAAATAAAATAAGAGAATGGAAACTAAAAATTCAGCAATTTTCCCATTTATAAAGGTAAAGTAACGAGAATCAACTTGAAATCAAATTTCCTGGTCATTATTCCTTTATCAATATGACCCATCTCAGCTTAATGAATAATTAGGGAATTCACAAAAAAAGTCAATATACCTGTATAACCGTTGCTATTTAATACAAGTAACAGGAATGCTATCATATGTCTCTATAAAACCATCACAAAACAATGAAAAATAAGGTTTTAAAACTGGTTGTCAACAGAATCTTTTAGTAACTTGTAAGTCCTATCTGAAAGCTATATATCTATATATATATATGTAAGTGAATGTACTGTTATGTATCCCTGTTAAATGAATACAATTATCCCCTTTCCATTCTAAATTTTAACAATACGAGGGGTAATTTACCTTCATGTGACGTCCTTTGGCATTTGGTATTGGAGTACTTTGTCTTGTCTTTTTAAATTCAATACCAGTAGGTGTCCTAATAACTGAATATGTAGCATTATGATGCCCTGAAAAAGCAAGACAGATTTAGCTTGAAATTTTAATTCAGTTTCTACTGATCTTACCTTGGAAAATAGGGTTACCATCAATCAGTAAGATAATGTAGATTGTTCAAGTGGTGGTGTTACATCTTAAAAAGTATACCAAATTATTTTCCCTGCAAAGTTAGCTAACATATATCATGTGTGCTCCATATTGTCTACATGCTTTTATCCTGAAATCAGCTAACCTTTGTACAAATAAATGTTTCTTTATATGTTCTTGTACAATAAAGTCTCCAGTGCCCTGCTTCCATGTTAAGCTAGCTGTCATGTAAATAATTTGTTTGGTCTAAATCATTTATATAGGATTTCTCTATATTTTTCTATAAATGAACTTTATCTTATAGTTAATAGAAAAATAAAATAAAAAAGTGGGGTCACTGTTCATTTGCGCTCACAATCTGCCTTCGAAAGAAGCATACATTTTTGTAAAGGTGGTTTTTTTTCTGTTGAAGTAATGGGAGAAATAAAGGTAACATCGAAATAAAAAAAAGAAATTTATTACAGAAATCGCTAAAATTTTACAATAATTTAGTTTAAGTACAGCTTATATGGAAATTATATTAAAAAAGATAGGTCACCGATGAGTTGAAAAAGATAATTCAATTTTAGAGCCAAAAAATTCATAAGGGTTCCACGGAACCCAGTGTCTCGCCTACGTTTGCTGTTAATCGCAGACTCAACAAAAATGAGGAAAAACCAATAAAAATTTCCCTCTCGATACTGTCTTTTGATTGAAAGAAGCTTCCAAGTTTGGTAAAAAATCCAGGATAGTTTATGAATCTAATAAATGTTTTATAAACTTTAACTGCAGACTGTATGTAATGTTAACTGGAAGAAAAACTAAGTCCATTTATAAGTAAAATACGGAAAAAGTGAATTTGTTTTTTACAAAATTTACTTCTGAATAATATCTTATGATCAAAAACAAGCTTTTGTCTAAGTTTGGTAGAAATCCAGGATAGTTTAAGAACATTATAAAAATTTTAAAAACTTAAACCACAAAGTGAATGTCTTGTATCTGGCAAAAAAACTAAGTTCATTTATAAGTAAAATACGGAAAAGTGGAAATTTATTTTTACAAAATTTTCTTCTTGATACTATCTTATGATCATAAACAAGCTTCTGTCCAAGTTTGGTACAAATCAAGGATAGTTTATGAAAGTTATTAAAATTTTAAAAACTTTAACCACAGAGTGAATGTAATGTTTCCTCGCAGAAAAACTAAGTCCATTTATAAGTAAAATACGGAAAAAATGGAATTTTATTTTTACAAAATTTACTTCTGGATACTTTCTTATGATCATAAACAAGCTTCTGTTCAAGTTTGGTAGAAATTCAGTATAGTTTAAGAAAGTTATTAAAATTTCAAAAACTTTAACCACAGAGTGAATATTTGTGGACGCCGCCGACGACGACGACGCCGACGACGACGGAATGTAGGATCGCTTAGTCTCGCTTTTTCGACTAAAGTCGAAGGCTCGACAAAAATGGCATTTTTCCACCAAAGGGAGATAATTTGGAACTTTTTCAATGATGTATACATTATGAAAGTCATCTGGGGCCAACACTAATTGATTGTTTTGAATGATTTTTGTACCATATGATAAAGTAACAACTACAAAAGGAAATAAATAAAATTTGTAATGAAAAACAAATGTTTAATTTTTTAATTTTTTCTGAAATTTTTATACCCTCGAGCCTCCTTAACATCTATTACCGTCTATTGGGGGGTGAGTGGGGGTAGGAAGGGTCCTAATCCAAAATCCTGGGCTTAAAAACATGAAATCCCGAGGTCCCAAACTGAAAGAAATTTAAATCCTGACATCCTGTAATTCCAAAAAAAGATTTCCCGGATCCCGAAAGGACCAATCTCGAAATCCTAAGCCTAAAAACACCTGATCCCAGAGTCCTGATAAAGGTCCTATCTCCCCCCCCCCCCCCCCCCCCCAAATGCTGGAATTAAATTGCATGTTTAAAAATATATATGTACATTGTTGGAAATATAAACGGTATTTGTACTATTTCTTGTATATGTGTTGTTATTGCAGGGTTCAATGTGATTGTCAGGCTGATTATGATAAAATGTGGATTATTTCTTTGCCAGAATAATTCAAATTTATATTTTTCCATGGCTTTTTTCAATTCACTGTTACCATTTTTGTGGGGAAACTTTGATTGCTTATATATTTTATGATCTTCCTATTTGGTGACGTTAGAACCAACAAAAGATTATAATTGTTTAGAATTACCTTCATTTCCAAACTCTTCTGTTTTGTAACTCCATTCAGTACTGGATTGTTCATTCTTGAAAATAAAATGTATAAAAATTTATTTCAATCTAATACTTTAAAAAGCTGAAGTAATATTCTTTCTTTGTGGTAGGTAACAGATTATTATACATTCTAGTATATGACACTCTATAAATATATTGCTTATTACCTGCAATTGGTAACATCATGATTTGTTTAGGCTGTTCAAATCATACTCTCACCTTGTTTGCTTTTTATGAATAAGCTACCATAGGAATCAGTGCTTATAAATGATGTCATTGAACAATCAATTATAATTGTGACATCAGAATCTAAGCATTCTATTGGAAAATGCATGAATGGGAAACTAGCTTGTATAATCATGGAAAAATAAACAAACTATGTGATAAGAATTTCTTGAAAACTATTGTTTTTTTAAATACAAGTTATATTTATTGGATGTTTTTAGTTATAGCAATATATTTAATCAATATATATATTTATTTGTGTAAAGGATGTATTCTTCTGACGTTTCAGCTCGTTGAAATCTTGTTCTGGAATTATTTCCAAAACACGCGATACAAGTTGAAAATATCAATGAATTTTAAAAGTTGACTGTTGTAATAATCAAACTAAACCCTCTTGCTGCCAGAGGGACACATGTGTCCACACCGATTGTGCGGGAGGGACACATATATCCATGTTTTAATTTATGCAAGCTTCTCATCATTGCTGCATCTCTTTCAAATAAAACACAAATCATTCAATGGTTCCCAAATGTAACTGTCATTTATGTGTCTTCATTGTTGGACATCTGATATCACAGACATTGATCTGCCATATTTTCTGGCTCACGAAATGCAACCTTGAAAAACAACTGGCAGCAAGAGGGTTAACTCTGTGAAAAAATTGTGTATTTACAATGAGTAGTTTTTGAGTAATAAATTTTTCATTTTTTATGACAAATCTAGTCATTGTCTGTCTGGTCTGTTTACAAAGTGTAGACCCGGGGAGGGGAAACAAAAAAAAACATGCCTGTCTGGTCTGTTAACAAAGTGTAGACCCGGGGAGGGGAAACCAAAAAAAAACATGCCTCTCTGGTCTGTTTACAAAGTGTAGACCCAGGGAGAAAAAAAAAACATGCCTCTCTGGTCTGTTTACAAAGTGTAGACGCGGGGAGGGAAAACCAAAAAAAAACATGCCTGTCTGGTCTGCTTACAAAGTGTAGACCCAGGGGGGAAACAACAAAAAAACATGCCTGTCTGGTCTGTTTGCAAAGGGTAGACCTGGGGAGGGGAAACAGACATTCTTTTAAATGTGGCCTAATATGCATTTTGTTTTAAAGGATTATGTACCCTTGTGTTGATTCAATGCTTAAACATATGGAAATTTTATAGAAAATCCACAGCCTTTCCCTTTGTACTCTCATATTTAGCAATTTGGTGACTGGTAGATAGAGGATTATTGCATGCAGTGCTAGCATTGATTTCCTTGAAACAAGTTTATTAATTTAGTTACTTGGTTAGAACAAATATAAATATGGACCAAAATTCCACCAAATCAAGTACACCTTTTGGGGCGCACTGGACTTTAGTGACTCTTTTTGAAATTTAAAGGTTGTTTAGGACTTTTTGTAAACGATAAACGCTAGCACATCATAGAAAAGCAAGTGAGTATATATATATATATAATCTATGTTTAAAATTTTATAACAAAAATCTCTGTAATAAAGGTTGTGGATTTTTTATAATTAAACTGCAGTTTATATCTTATCAAAATTATGTTGCCAGTTCTGAACATGTTTCAAAAAAACAAAAAAATGCAAAAATTCTTCTAGTAAATGTTACCAACTATCCTTGTAAGACAAAAATCTGGACCAACAGCTTAAAACTTTAAAGTGTCAACAACAAAAAATGAAAAATGTTGTTTTGGGGCATTTTGTAAGTTGAAACAGAGGTTATATGGCATTGAAGATTAAAAGTTTTAGAGTGCCTTTTGATCAATTTTTAAAGTATTTTTCAACACAGGGCATTGAAAATGTACTTTTTCAATGTAAACCAATTAAAAAACTTATCTTATTGAAATGTGGATTCTTTCTTGATTGCAAAAATATATATTCACTTCTAATAAAAATTCAAATGACTAAAATAGACATAATGATTGATGGGAAATAAACTAATAAACAATGGTTTGTTATAATTAAAAGTTTTAAAATTTTTAAACTGTTTCAAGCCAATTCCTGATGAAAAAAAGTGTACTAAAATTAATCTAATTGTTGATTAATTACAGATGATTATTGGAAATTTATCAAGTAAATTATAGGCCTTACTTGAATACCTTTTATTTATTCATATTTATATTCATATTTCATTTTTTTTAAGATCTTGTTAATCCATTAATCATTTATCTTTCAGATATAATTTACAGAATCACTTTATGTAATGTAGATCAAAAGTAATTGGCAATAAATAAATCTATCATCCTTATAAATATCAAACATCTAATATACACATGTGTGTATTCAATTATGAGGTCAAATGCTTGTGTATTAAGAATTATATGTATATTGAGTGGTCTGAATAATTATGCAAGACTGAGGTTGATAGGTAATGTGGTCAATTTGATTGGCAGTTTAGGAGGTGGGGCATTGTAATTAAAGGTCCACCTTGTCTTTGATTGTTTAGTGATAATGACAGTTGTCAATCATACTAGTTGAATCAATACCCAGTTACCTAATCAAAATGTTTTTTAAAAAGCCTGCACATCAACACACCTTAATGACATACATTCTTGAATGAACTGCTCCAATAATATACCCAGTTTTTTTTTCAGTTTACATGTGTATTATGTGCACATACATGAGAACCATAGGGAACTATATTTCAGTGTGAATACATTTAGTAACAGTAGCTAACCTGTCATGTTGTTAGGGAGACTGGTGCCTAAGTAAAGATTTAGAACAAGTTCTAATCTTTCCAAAAATGTTGGTTTGTTTGCCACAATGAAATCCTGAGGTCCCAAATTTAATGATTGATTGATTGTTGGTTGCTTAACGTCCAGTGGCAAATATTTCAGGCATGCTCAAGACGATCTCAAATTTAAAGATATTTTTAAAAATCCTGACATCCCGAAATTTGAAAAAAGAATTCTCGGACCCCAAAAGGATCAATCACTAAAACTTTCGAGCATGATTTTTGTACTCAGACTCGAAAATCAACCAATCAAACTGCTGGATTTCATGTTTCGAGCATGATTTTTGTGCTCCGAGCACTGAGCAAAGTGTTATGCCTTCAAGGCCTGAGCTTATCCTTAGGGAGCTACCATTTGATTTTTATGGGGGGGGCTAGGATGAAATTTGAAAAAAATAGGCAGGACAGGAGTTTTGAGTAAAAAAAAAAGGCAGGATGAGACACTTGCAAAAAAAAAAAGTCAGGACGACAATTTAGGTAAAAAAAGTCAGGATAAACTAAAAAAAAAAAGGCAGGACCGAACAGAGTGAAAAATAAAAAGGCAGGACAGAGATTACAGCTAAAAAAAAATGCAGGACAAAATTTTTCATCCTAGCCCCCCCCATAAAAATCAAATGGTAGCTCCCTTTTCCTAATCAAGAAGTCCCGATAAAGTAGATGAATTCTTCTGTCCCTGTTATGCATATCGCATCGTCTTGGTACCTAATTTGACCAAATCATTTGACGTGGACCAAATCAAGGTAAAATTTTATTCAATTTGAAACTAACCTAGTCCAAATAATTATGATGTCTTGCTGGGAACAGTATAATATCTATATATATGTTCCTGCGTCTTGCAAGGCTATTTTTTTTTTTTTTTTGTTATAGTTATTTGGACTAAGCCGAAATGACCGTTTGACGCCTGACGGTAAAGGGCATTCCCACCCATTTTATATATGAAATAGGTAGAGTATCAACTTTTCAAAATTATCTGGGTGTACAAAGTTTCACTACAGATATTCCCTTTTTCAGTTGGATTTTATCTGCCGGCTGCAACTGTTCTTTCGTTGGGGTCGAAATGGGATGGGAAGAGAAACACGTGTGCATCATACAAAACTACTATTACCAAGAACCAAGGATTTGTATAGTATTAAAGACCAAAGCAGTGGGCTGAGTTCAATCAGAGACATATATATATGTATATATGTCTCTGGTTCAATTATTATTTCGAATATATAGTTGAAACATACAACTCCTTTCAATAACACATTAGGTTCTAAATAAATTTAAAATAACAAACAATTATTTAGATATAAGATGTGGAATGGCTGCCAATGAGACAACTGTTTTATTGTTTGCGTTAGAAAATTGACTGATTCAATTTGTACGTTTACCCATTTCATTTAATGAGACAAAATCAATAAAATGAGGAGTGGTATGTTTTAAACAATACCAGACAGACAAGCAGGGCCGTAACTAGCCCCTTTTTGAGGCAAAATATATTCGACGAGCGTAGCGAGGGTTCTGGGGCCCCAGAAGCTCTGAGAAAATAACGCAAAATCGTGCATTCTGAGCGTTTCCCGGACTCTTTCTTACATAGAAACGCAAATCATTTTAGTTATTTTTTCGACAATATTCTGGTCTCAAAGCAAAAACATAGATTCATTGTTATTTAAGACTTTAAAGTTTTAGGGAAATTCAAAACATTAAAAGACCGATATCATGGATATGTAGGATAAAGCAAAAATCGTAATTCTCATAATCATTAATACCGGATCTGTCTGTCTGTTCTTGTCTTGTATTGTGCTGACTTGAGATTTTTTATGACTAGATTTAAATATAGTGACAGTCATTAGTGCAGTAATATACGTTAAATACTAGTACTGCTCAAGTCGACACTACGGACCATATTGACCTTGTTTTACGATATTTATGATTCTTTCATTATTGACAAGGACGTATAACTAACATAATATACGTCCTTGATTATTGAAGACCCTTCAGCAACTATCAAGATGAAGAACCGAAATAAAAACTTTGACCATTGATCATTTGTATTTTTTTCTATACATTGACATTGTGTGCGATTAGCTCCCGTGCACGTGTACTTCATAATCCTTTATTTTCTGTTAAAGGGTCTGAACACGACTTAGTGCAAATTTAACCCTTGAATGTAAAAGGTCATATGGCAATAAATTGATGTTTTTTTCAACAAATGATTTGATACCGGGAAATTGGTGGTCTTACTTTAATTTAAACCATGTCAGCCATCTAGTTTATCCACAGGCGCTTGGGGATATGATACAATTATTTTTTTTTATTTTTTTTGTTGATTAAGATATTCAATTTTCTATATTTATAATACATATCTATCACTTCTGTGCATATCTCACCTACAGAAAATACATAATTTTGCAATCCATACTAAGAAAAATTGGGTATGGTTTTATATACAAGAAAGGCAGTTTCGTATTCTTTGATATCAAGTTCAACTCTCCATGCAGAAACGACCACTTTTTTCTGTGTCCAGTAGCATCGTATATTCTTAAAATATTTTCTCGCATAATGCCTTGACATCGGTGGACATGCAACATTACACAGTGTGACACGTTTACAAATGAAAATCAACACTCAGACTATAGTCATTAAGTAGGACAATAAATGAACAAAAGACAAACCCAGGACACAGAAGTACAAACAATAGACCATCAACTCTGAAACCCAAAAGTAAAATAGAAACATGGATCACGAAAAATATGCAGGGGCGACATCAGAGAGTGAAGAGAACTTGCTTCTTGCAAGACACTTTCAGTGAAAACAATTTGATATGAAGACAATCATATGAAGACAATCTTTTGTTCTAGGTTGTTTTTTTTTTTTGTTTTTTTGAAATTTAAAACATGAGGCATTTGCCTCATTTGCCTCAATGTAGTTACGGCCCTGACAACCACAACCTTGAACTAAATGTCGCCAAATAAAGTAATGTACACTGGCCAACTGAAAAAAAAATAAACACGAAAAAATATTCAGAAAAAAGCAAATTGAGATACCAAAATTGTATATCGTTAATCGTTATATGCATACAGATTTTTTTGTTCCCTCTTACCTCTTTGTCATAATGAAGTTTAGCTGCTAAAAGTGAAACAAAGCCCTTCTTTGCAGTTAGTACATCATTATGTTCATTAGCTGGATGGTACACTCGCATTATTTCTCCATGTGGTGTTATGTCGAAAGAAAACCTAGTGGAATGAAAAATACAGCTCACGAAATTTCCAAATGAATGTGTTATGTTTTAAATTGCAATACATTAAAACCGTTTTGTTTGGTTTTTTTTTTTTAGTTTGTCAGACAATTTCGAAGATATTAATTAATGTCGGGCATGCCGGGGCACGGGAATCAAATGAGCCTAGTAATTTTAATGTTGAGGGCTTTCAAAGCTTTTCTTTAATATTGTCCTCAATTTGAAAAAAATAGCATCTTGATTAGTGGGAAAAGACGTAGATATAGTTAGTTTGCATCATTAACCATACATTTATTTACTTTTTTCTCACAACATACCTTATTTGAATGTTTTAAATTATCTGTTCAATTAATCATTTGAAACATATCATAATGTATTGAACCGCGCCACATTTGTTTACCTAGAACTTTTAATTCAGTGGTTATCGGTGGTTGCTGTCTGCCATATTTGGGTGCTTTTCTTCATTTCTTTTAGGTCATAAATCGTTGGTCGTGTTGTTACCTTTTAAAATGCACATTAGATATGGATTTTGTTCATTGTTAAAGGTCATATGTCGGTTTATATCGTTTTCATCCACGTCATTCATACACCTGCATACGGTGTATATATCTCCCAGTTGATACGATATTCCCGTGCTTGCATTTCCTATCACGGTTTTCTTGATAGAGGGTTGTTGCTCACAAGGAAGCTATTAAATCAAGAGTTCCAAATGGTGAAGTTGAAATCATCTCTTCGTAAATTTTGCGGACGCCATTACGAGTTGGTTGACCGTTATGGAATAACCGTTTCACAAATGATATCAGATATGTTCCTTACGTCGTAACTACAATCCCCTTCCCTTTCATAAGTGTGATCTACCGGATTTGTTATTTCAAAAGCAACACGACGGGTGCCACATGTGGAGCAGGATCTGCTTTCCCTTCCAGAGCACCTGAGATCACCCCTAGTTTTTGGTGGGGTTCGTGTTGTTTATTCTTTAGTTTTCTATGTTGTGTCGTGTGTACTATTGTTTGTCTGTTTATTCTTTTCATATTTAGCCATGGCGTTGTCAGTTTATTTTCGATTCATGAGTTTGACTGTCCCTCTGGTATCTTTCGTCCGGGACTCCCTCCTTTAAGAACTATACTTATCTCATTGACAATCGCATCTCCTTATTTCTAAACTGTCATTACATATCGATAGAAAAAAAAACTTTGTTATTAAGCGTTTTGCTATGTTTAAGATTCCAATGTTTGCTGCATACCGTGATGAAAAAAAATTGCCGAAAATGATGTAAATATTGATTCCAATGACCGTAAGTCTATTTCTTTGGGATTTATAATCATATGCGTCTAATATACGCGACAAACATTTCATATTTACATACATAAGAATGGAAACCGTTTTTATCACCATCTCCCTGGGAAACTGAGATATGATAATGACTTACCAATTGGAAAAATCAAGGTCATCATTGCTACTACCTGCGAAAAAAAAGGTTTATTAATGATTAGTCAGTCTTTTACCTTTGTACTTGTACTTTTTCATTTATTTGTAAAAATTAAACAGATAGCTGGAAAATGAAAGTCACAAAAACGCATTTTACTACAATGTGAAACTAGGTCATTGGTTAATACGTATTATTCAAAGAATTTTGTCTAAATATTTAAAAAAAAAAAATTCAAGTCTGAGAAACAAGCCTTAGCATGCAAAATATATAATAATATATATGCATTGTAAAATATCGTGTATCTTTAAAGTCTCCATTCATTTGTACTCAAATTTGAAATTTAAAAAAAACATGAATAAATTCAATAGCCAATAGAATTAAAATGCGCCTTTAATTGTTACCCGACATAAATAAGAAAATTCCCATTACGTACATTTATACCATTGCAAAGGCGGAAAGATAATGAAGACAAGTGGTTGTTTTGACAAATAAAGACTTATACAAATGAAGATACATACTACTAGAGCAGGAATTACAAAAAAAAAGCAGATTCATTTCTTGATTCGGTTAGACAAGTAAATAGCTCTAACATTTATTACAAATCCACAAATGATAAAAGGTGAATACCAAATAGCAATAATACCGAATGCAGAATAAGTTATAATTCATAAAGTTGAAGAATAAAGATTGTTTTAAAATAGTAAAAGTGAATACTAATATCATAGCCGGTCTACGGACATACAAAAAAAACATTCAACAGACAACTATTTCCTAAGAATTTGGTCATCCCTTTGGGATATCTCACCTCTAAACCCGTTGGATCAATAATAAATAAGTAACAAATAGTTATCATAAGACTTAAATGAACAATTTAGCATTAGGGCTGTAATCTATTTGTGTGATAAATCTTTTTCAAGAACGTAATAAAACACTTACTGTTAAACTTTATCTTGTAAACTCGTGTATATCTGTCACTCTCAAAGTAAATTTATAGTTGTCTCATTGGCAATCATATCACATCTTCTTTCTTATATTATACATGTATCAGTCCATCAATTAAAATCTAACTGTCTAGTAAGGGGATGACCATTAGTTTAGTTTAAACATATTTATTTATAGTGGATTGGGAAACAAGTTTTGCAACTTATATATTAATCCCTTTCCACTTTGCGGGTGCGAGTGCTGCCTTGTAGCGGCATAAGCCTGCTCTTTTTCGAAATCTACAAGGGTGTCTTTAACGTGCAAGAGATATGGCTCTCTCTTAACACGGGTCAATGACCATTTACTTTTCTAGGGGTGGAGTTGTTATTATTAATAATAATTTTCATAACAGGTTGCTATAGATATAAGAAGATGTGGTATGAGTGCCAATGAGATAACTCTCCATCCAATGCTACATATTTATTTCGAGAAAATTAATCTCATATCTGTTTCATGCATTTTGAGTTGATGAATATTAATTTTTCAACTGTCTTGAAGGGGGGCAAGGGGGGTCCCAATAACAGCAAAACAACAAATTGATTTGGCTTATAACAGATAACAAGGAATTAAAATGGACAAAAACAGATAACAATAAATGAAATATTAAAATAAGTCAGTTCCTGGACTGATTGAAAGATTATGTCTCCATCATATGAAAATCAAGCACAATCCCTCCAGTTGCTGAATGTTTCAATAATTGTAACTCATAACAATACAGAAACAGGTCTGCAATAAGTGGTGCACAGTTAGTCCCCATTGGAATTCTGATAACTTGACGATATATGGAAACTCCATAGCAGACAAAAATGATATTTTGTAAAAACTTTTAGGGCAGTTATGGTATCAAAGCCGGTCCAATTGACATAGTTCTGTTATTACTAAAAAAATGACCTGAAATACTAAGTTTGAATATATATGTAAGACTCAGATCGACGTCCGGTCTCTAATCGACGTCTGTTCCTCAAATCGACGTCCAAATCTGACGTCACAATAAAATAACCTTCCAAATCGACGGCGCCTATTTAATCGACGTCCATTTTTGGTTTCTCTGATCGACTTCCGAATTTTAGCTTCTTTAATCAACATCCGTTTTGAACACAGTACAAAATTGACCAGAACCCACAGCAGCTGAAACCTTTAGAGCCTTAAACATATGTGTGACAAATAGAATCTATTTTAAAAAGTGTTGGGTTTTTTAAAGATTTATTACATACTAGACTAAATAATGCAAACAGGTTGTGTTATAATTTTTTTTATTTTAGAGATTACATAAAAATAAAGAGATGTGGTATGACATGAATAATATAAACAATTTAAATAAGAAAATTAACGGTCTTATTTATAAAAAAAATATCTGGAAAACAAATATGATAGACACAAACCATCGAAAACCACTGCATTACAGGCTCATAAAGATTATGTTAGGGTTAAACATGTGTGTGAGCACTTAACCTAGAACAGTTGTGTATTAGCACAACATAAAAACATAATGCCAATTTCTTGCGTACATGTTTTACTCCAGGTGTAAAACTCAAACAATTGTTGAAAAATATCTTACACAGTTCGAATTATAATACTAAAAAACAAAAATTGGCTGTACTTCCTTATTTTGTCTATTGTTGAAAATTGAATGATTCCCCTCTAGAAATCGTTAGGTTTTCTTTGTCGTTAAGTTCCTTTCTCCTTCACATACACTTACATGCATGTCATTTATTAACATGAATAGGAATGACAAACTACTATGGATTAACTTTTTATCAAGATAAACTTTAATATGCATGATATCTTTTTCGGGTTGAAAAAAACATTATATGGAAAGTATGTATAAATGTTTGAACCCTACAAAACATGTACATGTATAAGCGTAAACAATTGATATAAAAAAGAAGATGTGGTATGAATGCCAACGAGACAACTTTCCACAAGAGACCAAAATGACGTAAATTAACAACTATAGGTCACCGTACGGCCTTCAACAATGAACAAAGCCCATAACGCATAGTCAGCTATAAAAGGCCCCGAAATGACAATGTAAAACAATTTAAACGAGAAAACTAACAGCATTAGACTAGTTATGTCCAGTAATTTATTATTTATTGATATTGGACATCAATTTAAGACGACTACAATCGACTAAAATCAATCGGGAGTAGTTTTGGCAATACATGCCGTCACATTGGACGTAGATTAGAGTATCAAAATATTGGACGTCGATTTGAGAATGTTACGTCGATTTGGACGTCGATTTGAGAAACAGACGTCGATTTGAGGAACGGACGTCGATTAGAGGCCGGACGTCGATCTGAGTCTAACATATATATTCGCATTCTGATTTTTTTTTAAATGCACGTTCAATGCATGAGGTGTGTGTTTTTTTTTTTTCTTAATAAGACTATGACCACAAAGGTATATAGGGTAGGAAAATGAAAAGCACCAATTACAAGCATGCAATTTATCAAGTACTTTCAACTAATTTTGAAACTCCAAAAGTAATTTATTCCACAATTTTCAAAGACCTTATTTGAACAATTTATTATCAGTTTTTTTAGTGTACTGTAATATAGTCAGTGGATAAAGATATTTTATTACGTAATTACAAAGTCAAGAATGTTTCTAAAGTTCAAATGTTCGAATGTTCACAAACTGTCTTTAAAATTGAATTGTTCGAATGTTCAATATCTCACACGGGCACGTGATCGTATAGTTTCAATCCTGATGGAGTACGTTTGGATATTAAGCGCATATGTTCCAGCCTACCCACGAGGGGGGGGGGGGACCTTGGCGGAATCTCCGGTACCAATCTCTTGTACCAATCTGTCCTCCTTCCAAGTCCAAAGCTGGATCTTATATGGTCCAGTTGTCCATAAACATTGGCCCATAGCTAATGGCCGGTTACGTAGAAGTCTGGATGTTAAATAATTCTAGTATATTGTTAATTGTCAAACTATGCAATTAACCCCTGAAGGATACTAAAAAATTCCCGAGGCACATAAGTATAACGGGAATTGATTGTCTTCTTGCGCATGTGTAATACATGTACGTGTAGGCGTAGGAATTTTTGGCGCCAAAAAATTAGGTTGTAAAGTGACTGTTTTATATAGTTAATTCTAGCCTGTACTTCGTACTGTGAACATCGTATTTTGTGAGTGCCGTTCACCGTCACGCTATGGATGACTTAGAAAATAATGTGAAGCGTATCGTTAGTGAAGAAGTAAATAGATCACAGAATGAATTTTTATCTAAGTTGGACAGTTTATTTACTACTAAATTTCAAGTTTATGACCAACAACAAAAGGAACGTTCGGACGCACAGTTCAACCGTATTCACAATGACCTGTTATCAACAGACAGTTACAAATTTCAGAGGAAAAGTTGTGAAGATCAATTTAAGTTCAACCAGAAAGTGTCTGTCGCGTTGAAAGAAGCAGAAGCTGTTATCGAGCCAAAAGACCCATCCGCCGCGAGGGCTAAACAGAAGATATCTGAAGGTATTGAACTTTTAAATTATCGCCAAAAATTAGTAAAGATGGCAGACTCTTCAGAATGTGGATGGAAATTGGTTCAGGAGTATACCGCAAATCCTTTGGCGGACGATTCAGAAGATGACAGAAAGATATTTAGAGCACAAAACAGAGCGGAAAGGAAGATCAAAGCAGACAGAGTAAAGAGGAGATCCCGCGCTGAGCCTTATGTAAAACCAGCCAGTTCCAGTGGAAGCAGAGATAGACAGACAGTATCAAGGAAGCCTGGTGTTTGTTATAATTGTTACAAGCCTGGTCATTGGCAGAATGAGTGTCCTGAAAAGAAACAGACATATCAATGAGTGCATACATCAGTTTAAATTTAAGTTTGAAGATGGGTCAGTTGCCAAGCAACTATTTAATAAAGGAAATTATCTGTTTCGCTTTGATTTAAAAAGTGCTTATCATCACATAGAAATATTACCAGACCACAGAAAGTATTTAGGTTTTAGTTGGCAATTTGAAGGGACAACCAGATATTATGTATTTAATGTTCTTCCTTTTGGAATTGCTAGCGCTGGTCATATATTTACCAAACTTACAAAAGAAGTTGTTAAGTACTGGAGGAGTCAAGGTTTGAGAATCATAATGTACTTAGATGATGGTTTGGGCGGAGACAGTAATTTCGATTGCGCACACCGTGTTAGCACTTTTGTAAGAGAAAGTTTGACAGAGTTTGGTTTTTTAATAGCAGAAGAGAAATGTATATGGTTGCCTGTACAGAATATTACTTGGATAGGGTTATTTTGGGAAATGCAATTTGGAAAATTGAGTATTACCGAGGAGAGAGTCGAAAGACTTCTTTCGGTTATTGACAAAACATTGAAAAGTGTAGGTAAAGGCAAGCTTTTGTATAATGCTAGATTTGTGGCTGGTATTGTTGGACAGATAATATCAATGATGTCTGTAATGGGAAACGTTTGTAGACTTAGAACTCGAGAATTGTACAATTGTCTTATAATGAGAGCAAGTTGGAACTCGCTTGTAGTATTGAATTCTGTAGCTATTGAAGAGCTATATTTTTGGTTTGAGAACTTAAGAAAGTTCAATAGAAAGGGTTTAAATCTGCATGAGTCAGATTTTTGTGATTTTGTGGCGTATACTGACGCATCAGATGTCGGCTTTGGGGGATATGTAGTCCCAGCTGATACAGAGTCTGTCTGTGACTCTGATTGTATTATGAAAATGACTGATTGTGGTCTAGAAGTTCCTTATAACAGTTTGATAACTGTGACTAGTAACTGGTCGGTATCTGAAAGTGTTAAAAGCTCTACATGGAGAGAGCTTGAAGCAGTAAGTAGAGTAGTTAAAAGTTCTGTTACAATGCTGAAAAATCATACAGTTCAACTGAATACTGATAATAAAAACGTTACAAGCATAATTAAGAACGGTAGTAGAAAGTTAGATCTTCAAGAGATTGCTTGTGATTTAAATGAATTGTGCACAGAAAATAATATAAGTATTAAGACACAATGGGTTCCTCGGGAACAGAACACAATAGCTGATAATTTAAGTAGATATTCAGATTGTGATGATTGGGGAATTCATTTTGAGGTGTTTGACATGCTTGATGAGATTTGGGGAAAACATTCTATAGATAGATTTGCTACTGATTATAACAGTAAATGTTTTAGGTTTAATTCAAAATGTTGGTGCAAAGGTACTGAAGCTATTGACGCTTTCACGCAAAATTGGCAAGGAGAAAATAACTGGTTGGCGCCACCGCCAAATTTGATAGCCAAGGTCATTAGAAAAGTATGCAACGATAGCGCAGACAGTACTCTTGTTGTTCCATTTTGGAAATCAGCTCCATTCTGGGCATTATTACACAATTCGAATTGCACTTTTGTTGAGAGTAAAATGAGGCTTACAAATAAAAATTTAATTGTAAGAGGTAGAGGTAATAATGGTATTTTTGGAGTAAATCCTTTGAATTTTGCAATGATTGCTTTTAAAATCAGATTTTGATTGTAGTATTTCTTTTGCACAGGAATAAAGCAAGAACAGTTTGTACGTGACGCCGTGGTACATAGTGGAATTGATGAAACTCACCCTTTGTACAGTTCGGTTGCCAGCTTATCTACACATTTATTGGGATCAAGAAGTGACAGTACTGTGAAAAAATATTACTATGGTTTTTTAAAGTGGGAAAAATTTGTTAGTAAACATTGTTTAATTTCAATGCCTGCCTCGCCTATACATATTGCTTTATATTTGTCTAATTTGTTAGATTCCGGATCAACGTACAGTACGGTATCATCTGCTGTTTATTCAATTAAATGGGCACATGAAATGTGTGGTCAAATTGACCCTACAAATAACTCTTTTGTTGAAAGTTTAGTTGAATCAGCTAAAAGAACTGCTAAACCTGTTGTTAATAAGAAAGACCCAGTCACTACTGATATCTTAATTCGGTTATGTTCAATGTTTCATTTTTCTACAGATTTACTGGTAGTTAGGGATCTTTTGATGACTTTGTTAGGTTTCAGTGGTTTTTTACGTTTTAATGAGTTAAGTCAGCTTAGATGTAACGATTTTTTCGTAAAAGAAGAGCATTTAGTTATTAAGATTAGGCGAAGTAAGACTGATCAGTACAGATCAGGTGATGAAATTTTAATTTGTAAAGGTCATACTTTGGCTTGTCCTTATGCTATGTTTTTTAGATATGTCAGTTTAGCCGAATTAGTTTTGGATAGTGATATGTTTTTATTTCGACCTTTGTACAGAAGTAAGAAAAAATGTGCATTAATTAGTATTAACAAACCTATTAGTTACACTACTGCTAGGGAGTGTGTTATTAAGAGATTAAGACTAGTTGCACCTGAATTGAATCTTGGGTTGCATTCGCTTAGGTCTGGTGGTGCCACTATGGCGGCAAACTCAGGTGTCAATGAAAGGTGCTGGAAGCGCCATGGTAGGTGGAAAAGTGATTCAAGCAAAGACGGCTACGTAGCCGACTCTGTAGAAAGTAGGTTAGCCGTATCTAAAACTTTAGGCTTGTAGTATATTTATTTTCTTATTTTTCTATCTTTGTTGCTCTATGCAGTACTCGAGCTAGTCAACAACATAAGTTTGTGTTGTGTTTTTCTTTAAATAGTTTAGATGTATTAAGTGGAAAGAAGACTAAAAAATTCCCGAGGCACATAAGTATAACGGGAATTGATTGTCTTCTTGCGCATGTGTAATACATGTACGTGTAGGCGTAGGAATTTTTGGCGCCAAAAAATTAGGTTGTAAAGTGACTGTTTTATATAGTTAATTCTAGCCTGTACTTCGTACTGTGAACATCGTATTTTTAAGGGTTTTTTAAGGAAAAAAGATTTGCATAATTTTGAATTTGATAAATATATTGATTTTTATGTAGGTTGATTGGCTATACAAACGTAATCGTATTTAGACTTTTGTACCAAAAAGTTTCATAGCCCTTGAGTCCTAATGACTCGCTTTCTTTTCTATTTCGATATTTACAAACAAAATTATGTTTTTCTTTTTCTCATTTGATAAGTGAGGTCCAACACTTAGAGTTTCGTTGGCATGGACAAAAGGACACAGGTTTCCTAAAAGGGTTTTTCCTGGGCGGCCACGAAACATTCATTTATTCAGTTATTCTAATACATAAGGTCAACATTGATGAGTATATATTTTTGTTGAACAATGATGTTATTGTTTTCACATTGTATAGTGTATAATATGTTTATATTGATCATTTGTCTTATTAAATCGGCAGCTCACAATATGCAGTACTCGAGCTAGTCAACGTAGAAGTCTGGATGTTAAATAATTCTAGTATATTGTTAATTGTCAAACTATGCAATTAACCCCTGAAGGATACATGTTATTTCACAGTAGACATGGTCATTTATTGTCTGCAGGGTATATGTCTATAATATTTGAACAGATCGTTATTAAGTGTCCAAAGCGTACATGATTGTCATTGAATTGTTTAATTCCTTTTTAATAAATTTCCTAATTAATACTCCTTGATAATTAATGATATGAAACACAATTGTGTTACAGTACTAGGAAGTAGAATACATAGTAAAGTAGTGGAACAATGGCTTGAAGACGAACTAAATCTTTGTTTGTAATGAGTTATGTGCAGCTTCAGAACCCATGACATGGTTGGAACTATTATTGTACAATGTATTTGGTTCTGCTTTGAAAAGAATCACAGATCTGAATCTGTGTACTTTATTCTATGGTTGTAAGGACCTAAACCTTAATTGAGATCCTCATCAGATATCCCTGGCCATATGTTTTCCTTTTTGTCATATTAAGAATTGTTCGAATTTAATATGTACGTACTGGAAACAAGGAACAATATCCCAATACAAAAAAATTTACTACATGGATATAGGAAGATGTGGTATGAGTGCCAATGAAACAACTCTCCATCCAAGTAACAATTTATAAAAGTAAACCATTGTACATATAGGTCAAAATACAGCCTTCAACACGGAGCCTTGGCTCACACTGAATAGCAAGCTACATGTTCATAAAAAATGGATTTTATTACAAAGGATAATCATAAGATATACAGGAATTTTCCTGGACCTCACTGCTATTAATATGCTTATGTGATGATCTGTGATGGGTATATGTTTATGAAATCCTTCACCGAATACGGGACCACCATATTACTAGTGGTAGACCCCAATGTTCAAAAATCTTCAATTTCTACAGAATATTGGCTGTCAAAAAAAATGCTAACATTCCAATTTTCAAAAACAGTTAACAGCAAATACATTATCACAATAACAGATAACAAAAAATCTAATAGTCCAATAACAGCTAACAGCAAATATATTTTCAGAATAACAGATAACAAAGAATCAAATTGCCCCATAACAGCATAACAGTTAAACCCCTTGCCCCCCCCCCCCCCCTTCTGTCTTATTCAAGATGATTTATCACTTTTATCTCTCATCACTCAAAATATACTCCAGTAGCCCTTTTCACAAAAAATCTTAAGTGTAGATTAAATCCTACGATAAAAATATTCAGTTGAATTGTTAAAGGAATATTTTAGACTCACGATAAATTTTACACCTCCGAAAATGAAATGATCGTCCACTAACTTCATTTATAAGTAAAAAGCTAATTTGATATATTTTTTTTTTCGTTTATTGTTAACGCAAAATCTGCTATAAATATATATTTATCCTATCGATACTGAACTTACCAGTTGACTTGTGTTCACCTGGCTTGAAAGAGAATGTATAAATCTTCAAAAGAATTTCCTGAAACTCATGTCCATCTTGTATTGCTGTAAAACTGATCTGTAAGATATAGGAGAACATAGGTCTACAACAGATGTTATGTACTTTTGATTTTAGTTTAAAGCTTTCCATAATTTAAAAGTAATTGCTGTCTGATATAAAAGTAAAACAATAACAAAAACAAACAAGAATGTGTCCAAAGTACACGGATGCCCCACTCACACTATCATTTTCCATGTTCAATGGACCGTGAAATTGGGGTCAAAAGTTTAATTTGGCTTTAAAATTAGAAAGATCATATCATAAGGAACATGTGGACTAAGTTTCAAGTTGATTGGACTTCAACTTCATCAAAAACTACCTTGACCAAAAACTTTAACCTGAAGCGGGACAGACGGACGAACAGACAGACGGACGGACGAACGGACGCACAGACCAGAAAACATAATGCCCCTCTACTATCGTAGGTGGGCATAAAAACAATTGAATAATGGTAAAATTAAATGATGATTGATTGATGGTGTTTATTGCCACTTCAGCACTATTTACAATATCATGGCGGACAGATCTTATAGGGGAAGGACGACGGAAAACCCGTGTAATATCACCGACTTTCTGCTGAAACAAATCGATCTGAACAGACTTTATTTTCTTAAATATGCAAAAGGGTTGCGACACAAGTTAGAAAAACTTATGCAGTCTTCTCCCATGTTTCGGCTGGAAAATAAAAGAAATCAAATCGATCTTTTGAGTTAATCAAATTGCAACTAGTAGTTGTAGTTTTTGTAAGTTTTGATTAACTTCTCAAAGAATCCCCCCCCCCCCCCAAATAAAAAAATTACCAAAAAATGAAATTGACCTGAAGCACCTAAGTCAGTGATATCAAACTTAATTAAAAATGCTTGAACCAAAACATAAATGTTTACGATGTGAGGATTTTTCCCTTCGTTTTTCGATGATCATCTCTATAGATACTGAATGTACAGTGGATTGACATCATATATTTCAACAACTGGGCACGAGAGAGGGAACAGACGGTTGAAGTTAAAATAAGTAATACAACGACAAAGCGCCTCTCATTAATTACACAAAACTTGAAACGTGGAAAATAAGTTAAAGTTTTAAGATATGAATAAACTAGTGTACGTACCTTTGCATTTGTTTGAAAAGTATCTAGTTGTTTAATAACGGAATCCGAATTAAAATGATAGAGATATTCATAACCGCTTCGGAATTTTATAAAATTTCCAAAAGTCTGAGTAACAAATAAACAGAGGAAAATGGACCGAAAACGATCCATCGTCTCCTCTACAAATGTCTCTAAATGATTTGGTACGGTTCCGAGAAACGATTTGATTAAGTTTAAAATAAGAACCAGGAAGGTCACTTTTAAAGTAAATGAACCATTATAAATCTATGTACTGAACACAAACATTTAAATGTCTACACCATATATGCAACTAAACATTTTGTAGTTTGAATATTACCATTTTTAAATATTCAATATGTATTTGTGTCAGTTAGACATAAAAACGTATGTTACCTATACATCAACCGTTCAATTAAATCAACAATTTTATCATATACCTGTATGTATTGTTTATAGAAAAATATTTTTATATTAATATCGAATTATTATTTTTTAAGTGAGCAAATAATATATATTTTATACAGGCTACAAAATATATCTATCTTTTTCCTAAATTGAGCATTAAGAGGATTCGTTCTTCTGCGTGTTTTAAATTGCCATTATGACGGGAATATGTCGACATATACTTTTCTTTATATCGAAAATTGAGAAATTGAAGAGAAAAACAATCTCAATTTCACGTCGATTTTCATAAATCTTGCACTTTATTGTGGGACCTCGTGTAATCTTGAATGATAAATTTCATTGTGTAATGAATTTCAATTTTGAACAGAAGGACGCGAGATTGCTGTAAGCCAATCAAAATAATGTTATACAATGAAACATGCAATGTAATGATATATAAATGTCTTCGAACCGTATATCTAGCATATATATGTTCCTGCTTCGATCAAAACCTAAATGTATTATGTGTAAAAAAAAAATGTGAAACTAGCCATAAATCCGTCAATATCTCGATTGTACTCTATATGAACGTCTTTGGATTCTTATGTCTCGGCCATAAATTTCCCTAGTAAATACGGTATAGCAATGTCGTTTAAGATAACAATTCATAAATACACGCAGTTACAAGCCTTCAAATTGAAGTTTAACATATAATAAGTCCTATACATGTATGATAGGTCATTTTAAAACCTTATAAGTTGTGAGATGATTATTTGTGATTGTACAGTTACAAGGCTTCTTTACCTAAAATAAGTATTTAAAACCTATCTTTCTGTTTGTTCAGTTAATGTGAAATGGGAATCTAAATCAGTCAATTTTCTATAGCAACAATACGATAGTTGTTTCATTGGCAGCCATACCACATCTCCTTATTTATCTCCGTATGAATTATAAAAGTATACGTAGATTGAAAGGTCCAGGGGTGGGGAGTGCCTAAAAATACCTGCTATAGTCTAATTGTCTAGAAGATAGTCATTTTCCTCCATCATTTTCCAAATTTTTTTTTGCACTGATTTCGTTTTGCCCAAAGCACCTGTATAAAAAAAATTGATCAAACATATCTATGTTATTGATAAAGCAGTTTTATTAGGGAATTGGGCTATGAGGTTTTAATTCCATTTGATATGATTTTTTTTTTTTTGATAAGGCATGTCGACAAAATAGCGCTAAAATGGGTTCTAATGTCTGCGCTAAAATGTCCCCATGTAGTTTTGCATTTTTCGCTAAAATGTCCTGCGTCCGATGACATATAATAATGAATGTCTGCATTTCAATACGCCAACATTTTCGAAACGTTTGAAAAGTCAATACTGCGTACTAATCTGATTTCAATCATTCACGTGCATATATAGTGTTCATATCTATTAAAGCAAGTTCCATGTTTTTGTAAAATGTGTGAATAATTGGTAAAGAGTTTTTTTTTTTAAGTCACTGTTTTTGGACGAAAATGGATAAATGATGACTAAGTAATTTATGCTATAATATGCTATTAATAATGGATTATGGGGAAATTGGAAAGACCAGTGGGAAAGACTGCCAAGTTGTGAAGGAAAAAGTCTTACACACATAAAAAAAAAATCTGAAAAAGTGCTGCGCAGAACATTTATGTTATGAAAATAATACTGATATCAATGGAAACAATGTAAATATCTCTGGAGCTATCATGTTCTTTGATACAACCACCTCTTTAAATCCCAATCATTGAAATAACAAAAAAACATGCACAAAACACAGCTTTGACCCTGGTTTCAGGTGACAAATTCTGTTATTCTTATGCTTGCATCAGTTTAAACTTGTTTATTTTATCTTCCTGTTGAAGTCTGGTCATCTAATACGCAGTTGCATTATATTGAATATAAGAAGCATATTGGAGTGTGACGAATTTAATTTTACATCATAGCTTATTAATATTATAAGTACGGTAAAGATGGGGGAACTTATCTATGCAAAGGTAAGATCTGGAATTCATGTCTGATTATCTGTAGCTTAATGTTCAGTTCTTAAAAGCTATCGTTTTAAGTAGTTTGTACATTCCATATTTGACTGACTAAAGTCTATGGTGCCTAGGAATTTTCATGAATAAATGCGGTTAAACATAAGGCTATAAGATTTGTTATGGGAGTGGGTAGATATACCCCTAACTTAGCACTTTATGGAAATATGGGATGGAAACCATGTTTTGTTAAACAATGGTCTACCAAATTTAGGACATGGGCACGATTTAATAAGATGTTAAATTGTAGACTTAATAAGAATTTTTTTCATTGGAGTAATAATATCAGTTTTAATAAAAGTAAAAAATTGCGACTGTAGAGTGAATACAAAGTTTAAAGATCTTAATCAGTATTTTAATATTGAATGCATTTTAATCAAGTCTGTTACAAAAGATATTGAAAAAAACCTATTCGTTATGTACCAAAATAAATAACATTCATTTTGCTAGCTAATAAAAGCATTCAATTGCGTACTTACAGGTTATTTAAATAAAATTATTGTACAGAAAAATATTAAGTATTACTATACCGGGTTTATGTAGAAGTGCATATGCTAAATTTAGAGCAGGTGTTGGTCCGATTTCAACTGAAACTGGCAGATATGAAGGTATAGATGTAAATGAAAGGTTTTGTTTAATTGTAGAAAAAAACCGATTTGAATATAAGTGAAAAACAAATATATAATGGATCAGTATTCAAAACTGTTATAACTATAAATAAATAATACTTCCATGAACGAACGAATATAAAAGAGAAGAAAGGGGTTTCTGTGATTAATGTATATTACATTTTATCAAGACAGAACAAAGTGAATGGTTCTATTGAGATATTGGTGTTTCTGTGATCTTAGGTACATGCAAGGATAAACGTACATGTAGGCTTTCCCTTCTTCAAATAGCCTGGCATATTCCTTGAGCCATTTTAATAGGAACATGAAAAGATAAAACATCCTTAAATTCACCATTACATATTTTTTGCAAGAGTGCCAAGAAGTCAGGCTGAAATCATTCCTTCGAAAGATTAAATGACATCATAACTAGTTCAATTGACCGTTGTGAAATATCTTATTTTATAGATCATGACGGATATGTTTCAAATGTCATGTTCTATCGATTTAACTTACCACCGAGTTAATTAGTGCTTAAATTAGCAACATGTCGGATGCCACATGAACTTTTCTTAATTATACCTTTCAGAGCCCATGAGATAACCCTTCGGGTTTTCATTTGGAGTTCATGTTACTCAGTCTTTAGTTTGTCTCTGTTGTGTTATGTTTACTGTTGCTTTGATTTCAGTCGATTTACGTTTTTTGCCATAACACTATTGTTTTCGCCTTTTTAGTGTATTATCCCTTTGACATGTTTCGCCTCTCTTTCAAATTGTTTTTATTTGATTTATGCTAAGTTCAGTTCATCTCTGTCTCTATTTATTAATTTCAGAAGATTATTATTCAGTTGTTTTTAAGAGTTCTGTGCACACCAAGTAAGTGAACATCATGTATTTATAAACATAATGTTACAATATTAAATCAATATATGCTTTTATGCGCAGATGCATTTAGCAGAGGTTGTGTATAGCAAACTATGCTTAAGTTCTCTTTGACACATCCCCCTTTTCCATTCTAATTTTATGCTTGAGTCAAACTCATACGTCGAAAATTAACCGACAGGCGGAAGATTCCAAAGGGAGTATTAAAATAGATGAAATATCGACAAAATAAAAAAAAAAAAACGGAAAGACAACAAACACTTATACAATCAAGAAACAATTCGTGGTTATCTGTAACACAGATATTCTATAACGGGCAACCAAATCACCAAGTTCGGGAGGGAGAGGGTATCGCATAAAAACTGGCAGACCGGGATATATACTTCATATGCAAGCGGTGGTGAAATGTTGCTGCATAGAAATAGAAAGTTCATGCTTTATTTGATAGCTGAAATCCTTTTATTTGTCATTGAAATGACAATATGTCAAGATATGTGACAAGCTTATCAGTATATGTGTTATTAATTCCAAAACATACCGCATAGTCATCTATAATAGGCCCCGAAATTACGTATGTTAAACAATTCAAACGAGAAAACTAAAGTATTATTTATGTACATAATAATTAATGAAAAACAAATCTGATATACAGCAACACTGTCACACAACAGACACTGACTAAAGACTCCTGTCTTGGGATTGGCACATACATAATATAATGGGGATAAACTAGTTTGAAAGTAGCAACCCTCGCCTAACCTGGGACAGTGGTGTAACAGTACAGCACAAGTACAAACTTTATGAAATAGGTTTTTTTCTATATCCACAAACTAAACGGAAAAGGATTTTCTCGAAAATATATCACCTTTTTGCAACTTTACAGCAAGCTCACGAAAATGGTAGTCAATTTTCTATATAGAGTCATAATTGAATGAAAATACCCTCAAAAATAAATAATGTCAACTTGATGTTATCCCGTACTGCATGAAAGAAAATACAATTTAAAGCAGCGTTTGCCTCATTTTGTGATTTAAACCATTGTATTAGGTACTTATTGTTTTGAGTTTACCTAGGAGTTAAGTATATTTTATTTCGAGACAATTAGATAATGATATGCATTACCAAATATCAATATACAGGAGTTTATCATGTGATATTATTGTCGATTGCCCAATCTTGTTCTCTTTCGAATTTTTGATTGTACTTTTCCTGGTTTTTAATTTTTCATTTCCTTTTCAATCTTTATTAATATGTTTTGTAATGAGCTTCATAACGAAACTCAAATTCTTCGTGTAAATCGAATAAAGCATATAAAAATCATTGACAACCTTAAATCCGATTGTTAGTCATTATCTTGTCTCTTGTTTCGTTCTATCAAATAAACCTTAATCCTTAAGCATGATAAATATGAACTAACAAAATATTGGTTTTTTTTCGGGATAAAAGAAAAATAGGATAGTCATACATTATTAAAAACGAACATAAAAACAAATATTACAATATACAACACAGGGAACCAGAGAAAAAAAACCAAACAAATAAACAAACAAACAAACAAACAAACAAACATAAAACAAAATTTACAATGTAGAATATGAATGAATTTTGTGCATTCGAAAGACCAGTATTTTGATTTATATCCACAAGTGAAACCATTTTATGTAGCAGATGACATGCTTTCTTAGTATACTTCCGCAACGAATAAACGCTTTAGATTTTAAAATGTCCATTTAAGGAATGACTTTTATATTTTTTCTGTCTATGTATGTATGTATGTACTTCGAGATTCCGCCAGTATAGACGCACCCCTTGATTGACTGCAAGGGTACAGTGGATACATGTACACTCCCTAAGGATTAATGGAGATGTGTCCTTGACAATATTAACCCACCACCAGAACAATCCCCATCCCAACACCGCCCAAGGGAGCATGTAGGACACCGGGAAGTCTGTTATTATGGTGGAGGAAGCCGAAGTACTCAGAGAGAACCACCGGACTTCTCGGCGGGAACAGACAAACCGAAGAGATTTCAGAAGATTGATCTCCAGGTCAGCTGGGAACAACTTTGACCTACTGAGGCCCCGAAGTATCCAAGCTAGACTGCTGTCTGGATACCAGAGATGTGTGTGAGAGGGTGAAAATCACCCTTCTGATGTACTGACATTTTTAGCATCCCGAGTGAGGATCGAACTCAGGACCTTCAGCACTGTAGCCATCGGTCTTAACCACTAGACCACGAACTCACACAATCTATGAAGAAATAACATAAAAAATGTGGTCACACTGAATAACCGGCTTAGCGGGTTATTCTAAAGTGTGCACCACATTTTTATGTTATTTCGAATAGACAGAAACATATTACAGTTATTTCTTATATTAAACCGGGGTAAACCATGAAAAAAACTTTGATGACGACACGGTCACATGACTAAATCATGTCTATGAGCTGATAAACAAACCAACGTTAGCCAATCAGAAGACGCGTTACATCCAAAATTAAATTATTAACAATAAAATTATTCAATTCTACATTGGCGTTTGAAGAGGTTTACAGAACGAATTTGTTTTTTTCTTCCTTCTTAAAATCTTTTTAACAGTTTGAAACCCTTTATATTGCAGTCATTTTTTGTGCAGATTACAACGGATGGCGATATTTCAGTCAATATTCGACTAATTGGTGGGCTGCAAACGGCCATTGTCAGGGTATGAATGGAGAACTTTGGAAACCTACAGCATACATATGGGGCTGGGCGCCATCGTTTATAAACAGGTACATTTTATTTACACAATGAAAATAAAATCAACGTTGTCAAACAACAGAATGAGAGAAAACAACTATCATATTGACTTGGTGAAAGCAATTTCAGAACATAACTGACGAATTAAACCTTGTGTCTTGCTAACTAAACATCCTATTTGTGTTTCGTTTTTTCAGTGATTTTTTTTTAGTTTTATGGTCTCCTATTCTTTAGGTTGTTATATTAAAGTTGTTAAAAAAAATCATTATACATCAAGAAATGTGATGTGATTGCTAATGAAAAAACTATGTAAACATTTTTTCCAATCAAGTTAATATTACGGCTTGCTTTGGCGCGTGTGGATGCATTCAAGCTTTCCTAGTCGTAAAGCGCTTATCTAACGAATGAACAATAAACGTATTAAACATAAGATTCGAATGAACCATATGAATACTTTTTAAAGCGATCTTATTATTCACTGTTCTATTTTCTGTAAAGTATTGGTGGCGGCTCCATCTGGACTGGTGGAAATGATCAAGGATCAGAAGGTAGTTGGAGGTGGACTGACGGATCAATTGTTCACTGGGGAGAGACTAAATGGTGGCCAGGTAATTAAAAAAAAAACCGATTAAATACTAATAGATATTGCCAAATCATACGAATATGAAAAATTCTATTTTGCGGAAAAAACATTTATATACATGCACTTTGGATGTGTTTTTTGTCCTTTGGTTCAGTTGTGCTCTCATTGAAAGCGTTGATAATTTTTCTGTGATGTAGTATAGTTTAAGGTTATATATATCATAAGCTTTAGTAAAGTATCTACTGAACTCTACGGAAACATATGGGGTCAGCATGTGATGACATTAAATAATCAAATCCGTAACAAATTTACCAGTCGTGCGATGAATTAGCATAGCGATATGGGTTGGAGGAAAAGTTTCGAATTAACAAAGTTAAACATATGGTACCAGCAAGTCTTAGAAGATATCTGCACTAAATCGTTGTTTTGAATCATGCAAACACAAAGCTTTAACCAAAAAATATTGTTAATTTTTTCTTAAGTATATCGAAATAAATATGGAAATAAACAACGCCAAGTGAAAACTACCTTTATTACAAATCTCCCATTATTAACATATTTCTGAAGAAGATTATTGAACAAGTTTCTTTATATTTTTGTGATATTTTCAATAGTACACAAAACACAACATAGAAAACTGAGCAACTCGAGCATGTCAACTCTGTGCATTGCAGTTGTGAGTTTTAACCACGGTCGTGGCGTGGTGTGGTTGACCTTGGCGTGGTGTGGTTGACCTTTATCTGCCGAATGTCGGTAGTTTTCCTCGGCTTCTTCTACTGATAAAAGCTGGCCGACACGATATATGCTAATTGCGAAAGTAACTGAATTGGGCATTAAAAAAAAAAAAAAAAAAAAATACACAATCAAAACCAAAGTTTTTCTAAAAAATGTAATTGAACCCGAGGTAAAGGAAAATCTTTATTTTATGGGATTTTAGGTGAACCTAATGATCTAGACGGCGAAGACTGTGTTACAGCTAGTGTTGATGGCTGGAATGATGAGGGATGCTGGAGGGACTTTAACTTTGCATGCCAGTGGCGTTAGTATAAACATGTTGAAATCATTTATCTAAAATCCTTTTTAAAGAAAACAAAAAACTGTTACATCAAAAGCGATATATCAATTTGTTTATCTTAATTGATAACATGGATAATGAATTATACAGATTTTACTGATAACAACCTATTCGAATTGACACACACAAATAATTACATGCGACAATATATATAATGTTTTTTAAATTCCTAAAAGGAATATTTCAACTGAAGACTTGCATTATGTTAACTTTCAGCTATTTGTGGCGGGCGGACAGTCCTCAATAGAGCATGCATGGTAATAGTGACAAATGATACAATTTACTTCAGAGGAGGTTTTACACGAAACCATGGCGGAGGAACATGTGCATCACCAGAAAACTGTATCAATTGTCAGGATGGATTTTATGCCAATAAGGGCTTTTGCACAAGTAGGTCATTTGTCAAAAAGAAATTTAGCATATAAGTTTTGTCGTCCAACTTTATTCCAATGGTGTAATTTTTTAGTAAGTCTGCCGGTGAGTTTCAATATACATGGATAATATTATATAACAGAAAAAGAAATGTATCTAAGTTCAAGAACATAATTGAACGAACCTAAAAATTGTTAACAACAGTCATACAAGTGGGAGGTTAAGCCAGCACAAAAACATGGCTAAACTTCAATTTGCTTCTGAAAATGCCTGTACCTGACAGTGGTGAATTGCTTTCTTTTAACACGTCCTTGAGATGATGTGATTTGAAGGAGAACAAAAATATTCGCCTGGCTAAACTTGCTAGTATAACTATAGTAAAATATTTGATATCCAATAGGCTAAGGTTTATTGTTGTCATTTAGTACATTTACGGTCTTTTAGTCAAATATGACGCATCGACATCGGGATCGTAATTGTTAACATTAATTGATGTCGGTCATGAATAGTCGGAAGAAACAGACAGTTACCTAGAATTCTGCAAACACAGAACAGAACTACAGAAATAAAAGGTATATTGTAGCTGATATATTTCAAATGTTCTTTTTCTAATATCACAGTTATACAATAGAAAAATGCTATTATTGAAAGACTACCTTGTTTTATGTTACGTCATAAATATTTGACAAATATTGTTAAACGTATGCTTTACAAATCTACTGTATAGTCTTTTTCTTTTTTTGTGATTTTGAGAAATTTGAAAGATAAAGACTAGAATAAAAAAAAATAGAGAATTGAATGTTTGTTACCATATTAGTTTCTAGAAAAAAATGTGGCTTATAGTTGGCGAGGTTTGTAGCTCCGATGACATGTTCTGACAACAAAATGATTTTAACAAACCGTCAATAAATTACAAATAATAATTCATTTGAAACGTCTGATTACTGAACTTGAACTTAGGTAAAACAGCAAACGTTTTATTTTTAGGGAAAAAAACTAAATGTTCATACAAAATTCCAAAATATGTTAAATTTTCGATCAAAATAATTTTTTTTTATGAGGATCTAGAATTGTCATTTGTTTAATACTTGTATTCTAAATTGTGTTTGTTTAATACATTTTTTTTCTTTTAAAGCATGCGCAACCGCGAAGTAGTAGAAAGATTTTTAAAAAGTTTTCCCTCATAATTGTCAAATCAAATTTGATGAAAATCAATTTCAAACTGTCAGATAAGTGTTAAGTCTCCCACGAAAATTCTAGTTTCTAATTCAGAGTTTAAAAAAAAAAACAACCTTGAGACATTCGTCTTATTCATTGTAAAACTGCACACTTAGAAGTAATTCAGGAAAACACTCATCTCTGTCTCTTTAGATCGAGTAGAATGTGCTAAGCGGATAAGCTCAGGTAGTCTAGCACTGTGAAGATAACAAGAGTTAACATCTGCAATCAGGAAACATAAATACCACGTCTTTCACAGTGATGCTACTGGAGAAACAAACGACACTACATAAAAAGGTTTGGTTTATTAGTAAATATCTCTAATTAAATTTGAAAAAGTCAGAGAAACTTGCTCAAAGAAGTAGTCACTAACATGCACTGATGTCATCATGACCAAAACTGAACTGTAAATCATTTCAACACATAATATGTGACAACAGTAGTTTTATTGTCTCGTTTGACGGAGTCAAAAAGCGAGACATGGGTATGCTGTTTCCGGTGTGGTCGTCGTCGACGGCGTCAACAATGTATTAGTTGGTGGTTAGGTTTAGTTTATGGTTCACCATAAGTGGTAAGTCAAAGGTAATTAGTATGCAGTTGTATAAGTATTGGCACATGGAGATCATTCGGCCCCCCCTCACAGTTATGGTCTATTGACTTTGAAACTTTGCTTAGGTTTCATGTATTAGTTTGTGATTAGGCCAATTTATGAGGAACCACTAGTGGTAAGTTAATGATAATTGGTATGCAGTTGTATACTCATTGGCATATCTCATTTTCATGGAGATTATTTAGCCCGCCCCCTTTAGTCACGGTCAATTGACTTTGAAACTTTTGCCTAAGTTTTCATGTATTAGTTTGTGGTAAGATTGGTTTATGGGTAACCACTTGTGTTAGGTCAATGATATTTGGTATGGAGTTTTATAAACATTAGCACATCTCATTTCCATGGAGATTATTTTACCCTGATCCTCAGTTATGGTTTATTGACTTTGAAATTTTGCTTAGTTGACATGTATTAGTTTGTGTTTATGTTTGTTTAAAGGGAACGTCTTATGATAAGTCAATGGTATTTGGTATGCAATTGTATTAGCATTGGCACATCTCATGTCCATGAAGATTGTTTAGTCATGCTATTTTTATTTCAGCATTTGCATAATCCCGAGGGAATCCCATGAATATCAAACGGATTGAGACCGAGGGCTCGTACAAATCCAAATATAACTAGAATTGCCATTGCAAGCAATAGCGGATGTCACCCTGGTCCGCCAATTGCCACTAAGTGGCAGCCATTTCGAAACTTTTAACATTGAATTAACTTAATTCACTTTACAATACATCATTTTGCGAATTTTCCGAAAATTTAAAGCATTTTGAAAATTTGGATGTTTGTACTGTTTCTATGGCAACGGCCGCCATTTTGGAAATTCCAAAGATGGATTTCAAGTCTTCGCATGCCAAGTAACATTTCCACAAAGTTTTATTCATTTTGGAACACTTTCCGATTTTTCACATTATTTCTGTTTCCATGACAACGACAGCCATCTTGGAAATGCCAACCCCGATTGCACATCTGCACATGGGGGTTAACATTATGGTACACTTCCATCATCATTGGTCCATGCAATTCCGAGAAATAGTCTGGACAAAAAAGTGTGGAATAATAAAGAAAAAAAAAAGAATCGTACAATAACAATATGTCACCCGACCTCCGTCAGGGTGACATAATAAGAAATGCCATGTGAGGAAACGGACACATTTCTAATTTACCCATCAGACGACTTCTAGTTAGTTGTAAGATCTAATACACTTATTACATGTGACACAGACATATATCATATCGGTCAACCAATTTGCGATGCAGACCGTAAGCCTTGTACATTTTGTTAATTTCTCGATGAATATAAAATAATCCATCATATCGTAGATAAAGGCAACAGTAGTATATCGCTGTTCGAAATTAATAAATCGATTGAAAAAAAAAAACCCAACAAATCCGGGTAGATCTTTCATTTGTACAACGGGGGACCGTGAGGGCATTCTGATGTTTTGCTATCGCCTAGATTTCCATTACGTTATATTCGTTTTGGGGTTTTTAATCGATCTATACCCATGATAAATACGTAGACATCATCTAGTGCAAACTAACATTCCTTATCTCTTGTTATAAATTTATTTCTTCAATGAATACTCTTTATCTACATTTTACAGAAGATAAATCAATAATATTAAAACGTTTTGTTATATGTATATACATATAAGTGAAAAATCGTTAATATATATGCACACGCATGGGGAAGAATATCTCAAAAACGTTTACAATTTTGAGAAACGATAACTTTGCATGGATGATTAAACATTTTCTGCGGGAAAATACGAATGTCTACTCAAATTTATTCTATTAGAAAAAAAAACGAATTATTACTGAAAAGTGACGTGTCCACCATGCACTTGCACTGCACTATTATTAACATAGTAGAATAGAATGATGTACAAATGCATAAACAAATATATAAATGTAACTTATATACCAGTATTAATATGATATTTAACAATAAACCAGAGTATACTGATTTGTATCACTAAAATATAATAGTCATTACGATGAGGATGAATTTCTTGTCATTAGTTTGTCATCCACGCACAAACTTGTTCCAGAAAAAAATCATATCTGCACATTAACCTCACTTTCAGGTATAGAGATGTGATTTTTTTCTGAGACAAGAGTTTGTCGCACCATCCTCAACGACTTGCGGTCATCCGATGTTCAGTACTTCAGTACTTTTATTAAAAATGTTTATATGATGCCTTTTATTAATTAAAAAATAGTGTTTGACCAATGAAAATATGCTTATAAATGGAGCGTTTTCTATATTCCAATTAGACCATTATTTAAAAATGTTCAATAGAGGTTTTGTCCGTTTCAATATTTCAAGGCTTTTTTTGAACAATCCAACATTTTCTGATTTTCTTTCTTTCTTATTTTTTTCACAAAATGCTGAATTCTAGTTTTTACATCTATGATATACATAAAACACAATTACAATACCTATTTTCCATAAAAGTGAATTTTTCTATTTATCACAATATGATACTGTATGCTTGATATGCGCCATTACGTCTCCACAGTAAACATATTATTATTAAAAATTAATATTTTTTTTGGACCAAACAAAGATTATATAAACCAACTAATAAACATCCGTGTCTTAATTCATTTCTCAGTATTGAAATCAAATTCAGTGAAATTAGAGTGTGTTTATTATTAACATCAAAACATGCGTTACACGTACATGCACTATAGGTATGAAATCACACAATTATTAAATTTTATAACTTAGAGCAAACTATTTCCCACATATCTTTGACTTTTTCACCAAAAAATTGCAAATTTGTATGTCACATTACCGAAAAGTAACAAATATGCAAAATACACGGATTTTAAATAAATAATTGAACTATTGTCATTCCTTAAATGTTCCATCATGTAACGAAGAGGCTACTTTATATTTGTTTTATGAAATGAGATCGCTTTTTTTCCTAACATCTTGATAGCTTCAAAATGATGATATTAAATTACGATTGTTACGTTCAACCATCTCATGAGGCAGGTGGAATTTGATAAGCTCCCAATACTTTTCAACATCACTATTAGCTGAACTAAATTTTTTCTACCCAGGAATAGATCACCTTAGCTATATTTGGCAAAATTTAAAACTATTTTGGGTCATTAATGCTCTTCAAACTCGTGTTTTGTTTGTTTGGCCTTTTAAACATTTTTGATTCAAGCGTCGAATTGTATAAATTTGTTAAGACGAAACGAGCGCCTAGCTGTTTGTTTGTCTTTTTCATTTTTGGCCATGTCGTTGTCAGTTTGTTTTAGATTTATGATTTTGACTGTCCGTTTGGTATCTTTCGTCCCTCTTTCAAATTACTTGCAAATGACATTATGTATTATGGTAACAAGTAATTCATGTTTGTGATAACATGTTCGAGTTTTTAATTGTGTAGTAATTCTTTCCAGAAAATGCTTATGTAACATGTAGATTTGAAATATGCTTGAAATAAACTTCATTATTTTTTTTATCAGAATATATTAGATAGAAATATATTTAGCTTCTCTCGACTAACAAATCAAGGAGCAGTTACACTTATAAATGGATCATTTAATACAGTATACAATTTAAACTACTGAAACTAATGTGTCATAACGTATTTACATATGTATTTTAATTAGATATTAGACCCATACAAACATGGAAGTTGACAAACTAGTGAACTTCCTCGTTGAAAATTGATTTCTCAGTTCCGAAATATAATTCAGCGAAATTAACTAAGTTAGTCATTGTCAACAACCCCATAATTACTATTGGTATAATCATGCAAGAGTTAAATGCTTTTTAAAAACAGGATAATGAACTCTAATCAAATACCATATAACCATTAAGTAATCAAAATAAGACTGTGAGCATTGCAAAAACCAAACTAATAATAAAAAAATATGGAATCAAGTCAATGTATCACTTTGAAATTTTTAAACAAGCTTTATAAAGACATTTTATTTATGGATATAAAAACATATTTAACAGGAAAACGCAACTAGTTGGTAGTATATCATAACTATCCCTCCCCTCCCCTAGACATTTAAATAACTTGATTCACTGTATATTTAATATCGTACACAATTAAATAGAAATGAATATGATGATGATCAACAAAAGAGACTGAAATATTTAAATGACATATTATAAAAAATGATGAGTAGCTCAAATTTTTAAAGAGTCAAATCAGAGCACCCTATCCATCTAATTTGAGTTTTTTCCGTTCAAGTTGCCACATTAACGTATCTTAAGTACAATCATTTATTTATGAGAATATATTTTACGCTGAAAACATATTCTGAATTATGCTCTAACTTTAATTCGGCAAAATTGTACCCGCTGTGCTGTTGGTATACAAGCAGTGGAACCGATCAAGAATCAGATAAACACCGACAGATCAAAGGAGCCTTGATCGATCAGCTGGATTTTAGAAGCTATAACAGAAAACTGATTTTCGTCAGAATCAAACAAATAACATATGTTAGGACATGGTGGGATGAGAACCATTTATGGTCCAAACCATGCTTTTGAGGACATGGTGGGATGAGAACCATTTATGGTCCAAACCATGCTTTTGACATCCTATTGTTGAAAAGATTACCGTAAACTCCTTCTACATTTTGAACATTCTGACTTGGTTAAACCGTAAATGGTACTGCCATCAAAAAGACATCTAACATTTCCTTTTAATAAACAAGAATCAATTATAAGACAGCTATACATTCGAAATGATTCTCTTTTTTTTCTTTTTATTCAAATCTAATCTCATATCGCCAGCCATCAAAAGAGACTTTCCGTTTCTTCTCACCTTTAAAAGATTGGAATGGAATTCTGGGACTTAAATAAACAGGATTGATTTAAAAGACTAGATAAATCAAGTCTCAAAGAATCATGTTACAACACTAACTTTTGACATGAGTTTAGAAACTCCTGTTTGAGATTTGGGCAGGTGGTCGGGATAATTCTGACTGTGTTTGAGCTTTTGATTTTGCCATTTGATTAGGGATTTTCCGTTTTGACTTCTCCTTGGAGTGTATTATTGTGATTTTACTTTTTACACATTAAAACTTCTACCAGTAAGTCAGTACCACTTCTTCAAAAATATCAGTTTCCGAGGGAACCATTAATCAAGAAGCTATAGCCTTTGTAACTTTGGGCATAAGGTCGTGATGAAAACCTTCCCGTTTTGATTTTTTTATTTCTTGTTTTGATTTGAAAATTCTTTTTATTTATGTACTTCTTACAATTCTCTATGCCATTGTATTGGTAATTAAGCCTATAATACTCAATAAAGTACATGGTATAAGATGAATCTGTGAGTTCGTATTGATACAATCAAACGTTTATTATTAATCCGTGGACATATGATTGTTTCTTTAGTTGTAGGTGGGTCTTTCATTTACTGTAGAAACTCTTCATGTCTAGTCTTTTCGTCATTTTTCTCAACTTTGTGTTATTCGAATGAATCACGCAATTGTCCACAGATTTGTATAGTTTGTGTTCAAACTGTTTGCCATTGACGGAATGGCCAATAAATAAGGGCATCAGTAGTATACAGGTGTTCAAAACACATAAATCGATGAAGAGAAAAAATCCGGGTTGCAAATAAGCTCATCATTTCATATTTACGCCAGACGCGCGTTTCGTCTACAAAAGACTCATCAGTGATGCTCGAATGAAAAACATGTTAAAAATCCCAAATAAAGTACGAAGTTAAAGAGTATTGAGGACCAAAAATTCCTAAAAGTTTTGCCAAATACAGCTAAGGTAATCTATGCCTGAGGTAGAAAAGACTTAATATTTCAAAAATTCTAAATATTGTCAACAGTTAATTTACAACTATAAACATATCAATGATAATTTAAGTTAACACAGACGTGCTTACTACTGGTAACCAACCCTAGAGAAAAACATCAACTATAAAAAGAAAACAACAGGAACACCGAATTTAAAAAAAAAAGCAAACGCCAACACAAACAGAAACGAACTGTTCCGCTTGCACTCAAACGCTAATGTGAATTGTTTTAAATTGTGATATACTTGGGGGGTCTTACAGCCTAATATATGGTATTGGTATACTTGTAGAGCAGATAGATGACAATTGTCAATACAATAGGTAGACTATAAATCTTCCTGAACCTATAAAACTTAGGTAGAAACTGCCAAAGATCTAACATCTAAACTAAGTAATCAGTTATACTCCACTTAAATATTACGCATTATATTTACTGTTCAAACTGACAGTGTGAATTCCTCTTGTGTGGTGACTGTCATAAAACACCTTGGTGGTATTGCTTTTAATCTATATCCAAGCGTTTAACTTCCTCATTTATTTTAATTCACAATCAGCAAAACAGTCCTCGTTTCTGTGTGTAACATTGTCGTTTGGTTTTTTGTTGCATCTTAGTGTTTCTGTTGTTCGTTGTTTTCCTCTTATAGTTTATGTGTTTCCCTCGGTTTTAGTTTGTAACCTGGATTTGTTTTCCCTCAATTGATTTATGACATTCGGTATACTACTGTTGCCTTGAAATTCGTTTGTATAACCATTTCCTGAAGATTATTCGCTTATTTCTATTAACCAGATAAGTTGAAGAAAAATTTTGAAGCTTCCATTATGTTTAAACAAGACTACTTGTTGGATATATACACTTAAAGAATACATGGGTATTTTGCCGGAAGTGAGGAGGTTTTAATTAAATTAATTTGCATATAATTAACAATTTGAAACAAATAACTTATACATACTTATTTTTGTTTTGAGGCCAGCTAAAGCACGCTTACGGAGTGGGATTGTCTCGCTGTATTGAAGACCCTTTGATGGCCTTGTTGCTGTTTTACGCTCTATGATCGGGTTGTTGTCTCTTTGACAAATTTCCCATTTCCATTCTCAATTTTATCAACCTTCTATATTCAATCATATATGCAGCATTAATTTTAAAATTATGTCTGCTGGTTGTGATATGAACCGTTCTTTTAAAATAATACTAATTTCAGATTTGCCGATTCATTTCATTGATTACAATCAGCAAATTAAGATTATTAGTAAAACTATTATATATATAGTATTGTTGTTTATTCTAAATAAGAAACTGAAAATAAAATGACATTAAACGACTTCGTCTATGTTTTTTTTTTGTTGGATATACTGAAAACAATCTCTGATGTTAGAAATTACTGGATCGCATACCTCTATTTGTCAGTGATCTTTTTCCCTCCCAAGCTACAAAGAGGTAAAGGGAAATACAAACAAGTTTACAAGTTCAAAAAATATCTTTTGAACTTTAAATGAACTTTAGATAATATGTTTATACCAGACAGATATATTAAGTATAATAAAACATAATTGTTTCAGCATAGAATGAAAGAAATTTTTTTTTAAGTTATCTCAGCTTGAGGTAAAGCAAACTGAAATTAAATGTAATAATAGAGCAGGTTTCTGTAAATAACCAATTACATAGAAGAAAGATTTGAAATCGTAAGACCTTGATCGTAAAACGTCCTGATCACTGAACTTGTGTCATTAATCTAGATTAACGAAACTATCCACTTTGACATATATTACTTTATGTATGAGTTTAAATTAATGATTGACAATCCTTATCAACTGATTTTGTACTACCGTTTAAATTTATATTCATTAATTATGTTCAAAAATAGTTTACACGCTTCAATATATGTGTTTTAAATCTACAAACAAAAACAAAATAATTGAAAAATGTGAAATGTTTGCATTATTTGATGTTAAGAGTCATTTGGAATCGACAGACCATGATTGTCAGTTTTTCTTCCTTTAAATGTCTAAACTTTTCTCCGAATTGATTCGAATTAAACCAATAAAAAGGTTACTTGTTAAAGGTCACGATAGTTTAAAAGATTTACACTAAACATTATTTAGAGGTTTCTTAAACACGTAAGTCCAAATTTATTATATACATTTTTATTTTTGTTAAACTGATTTAGAAATGAAAGAAAAATATTCTGACAATAATTAACTCATCATAGTGACAAATATCATATAAACGTGTGCATCAATTTTTCATTTTGACAATCAACTATTGTCCTGGCCGTTTATAAATTTTTAAGTAAAGTTATAACCATGTTTGTTCATTAGTTGTTGCGACTTCGAAAAAAAACACTAATATTTGATTCGGTCATTTGATATGGAACTTTCCGTTTTGAGTTCAGCATTTTTGCTAATTAAAAAAAAAAAATATATATACTGGTTATTGGGTTCTTAACCTTAAAAGGAAACACATTTGATACGAAGCAGCCATTTTTAATTTGACCTGTGTGATAATGCTTGATATTATGAGAGAACAATTCTTTATCAAATGTGCGACGAATAAAAGTCGGCATACAAACAGCCTCATGAGCAAAAGTGGAAGGACGAAAAACAAGTATAATTTAAGGTACAATGAAAACTGAACGTAACAGACTCTACTAAGAGTGACTTTTTAAAATATTTCTGTTTGGAAGTTCTTTAGTCAAAGAAAAAAAAACATACAAATTTTGTATTTTTAAATTTTTTTCCGAGAAAAAAAACACAAAGTGCTATGGTAGCAATACACAGTCAAAAGTTTTTTTTACCATTGTTTTTTAATTTTAAAGTTTTTGTTCAGTAGACTTGTTATTTAGTTGATCGAAGAATACCGCAGCCCTCGAATAGGGTTTATATGAACATGAAGATGTTTTTTTGGCATATTGTCTGTTTGACAGACCGTATTTCCACATCCGTACTACCGTGCATATATTTCTATGACCTGTTAATGTCTATAGTATCAGGAAAGGTATCATTTAATGGATTGGAATTCTCTGTTTGTCCAAAGGGACTATTGTGACATTTTCAACCTCCTCTTTTGAAATATTTTGAAACAAATCAATGCAGATGTTGCCCTGGTTACACTTAAAATATTATAATTCACCATTATTACTATTAGTAATCAAATCTATGGAAGATGCTGTTTCCATATATATGCACATGCATTAAACAAAGATATAGCATTAATTATTAGGAAGCAAGGAAAAGAGATTATAAATTATGACTGTCAATTTAAAGTTTGTTTCCTAACTGTGTATTGCTATTAAATACCCGTTTCAAAAATGATAAAGCACATGCCAACGCGTAAAAATTTTTCTACGGTATGTTCATATCGCCAATGACACATACGACCACTACGTGTATACTGATTTTATCAATATATAACGAGCCAGACCATATGAGTACTTATTGAAATAAAATGATAAATTATAATTGCCAATGAGACAACACTCCACCAAATGACAAAGAAGGCAACAACTATAAGTCACAATACGATTTCAACAATAAGCAAAACCCATACCGGATGTTAAGCTCTAGAAGGCTCCGAAATGACAAATTTAAAACAATTTAATGACCTGATTTTAAATTAGAACAAACGAAGTACTAGTTATCATACAAATATGATAGACAGCAATTCAATAAACGACAACCGATTTTGACTTAGGAAAGGCACATACAGAGTATAGCGGGGTTAAACATGATAGAGGGCTAAAAATCCTTAAACACGTAACAGTGGTGCAGAAAAACATGTTACAAAAACACAGACTAGACGTGGCAGGGCATTTATACACCCCACAACATAAAAAGTACAGATATTAGAGTACTCGAAGTTACATGAAAATCTCTGCGAACATGTAATTGTAATCTTGCCTACGCTAGGGATAGTTAAAAGCGCCTTTGTTTAGGGGGCAGCTGAAGAACGCCTCCTAGGGCAGTATATTTTCGCTGTATTGAAGACCTATTAGGTGTTTTCTGCTCATTGGTCGCGTTGTTGTCTCATTGACACATTCCCCATTTCCATTCTAAATTTTACATATTATATATTGTAGTAACTATTGATGGAGAATAAAGTATATCACCTGCTTATTTTGCTGCTATACATTACATTTGTCATATGTGGGTAAGTTGGTAGTTTTACTCAAATAAATAATAAACGAACAGAGAAAAAATAGAAGGTAAAAAATCACACCTATATATGATATTGGTGTATATCTATTTTCATATAACCGGAAACACATAAATAAAGGCAACAATAGTATTCCGCTGTTCAAGTTATAAATTGATTAGTTAAAACATACTCAGATCACAAACCAAAAACTGAGGGAAACAAATTAAAAAAAAACAATATCAGAGAAAAACAACGGAATAACAGAAACAATAAACTGCTACCAAAAATAACGCCAACATACCTAGAAACGGACTATTAATATCAACTGCCATATTTCTGCATTACACTTGACTTGTCTAAACTTCACAAAAATATTATCCAATCCAAACTAAAAGGCAAATTGAAAGAGTTTATATTGCTTTGTTTCATAAATGGCCTACGTAGATACAAGTATTTCGTCTTAGGGAATAATAAATCCCATTTTGTGCGAGGTTTGGCATGCCACAAAACCAGGTTCAACCCACCATTTTATTCTTTAAAAATGTCCTCTACCAAGTCAGGAAAATGGCCATTGTTATATCATAGTTTGTTTCGGTGTATGTAACATTTTTACGTTGTGTTTCCGTTGTGTGGTTTGTTTTCTCTTATATTTGAGTGTGAATTCAAATTACTATAAGACGTGTCCCGGTACTTTTCTATCCCAAATTCATATTCCGCTGTTCAAGTTATAAATGGATTAGTTAAAACATACTCAGATCACAAACCAAAACTGAGGGAAACAAATTAAAAAAAACAATATCAGAGAAAAACAACAGAATAACAGAAACAATAAACTGCTACCAAAACTAACGCCAACATACCTAGAAACGGACTATTAATATCAACTGCCATATTTCTGTATTACACTTGACTAGTCTAAACTTCACAAAAATATTCTCCAATCCAAACTAAAAGGCAAATTGAAAGAGTTTATATTGCTTTGTTTCATAAATGGCCTACGTAGATACAAGTATTTCGTCTTAGGGAGTAATAAATCCTATTTTGTGCGAGGTTTGGCATGCCACAAAACCAGGTTCAATCCACCATTTTATTCTTTAAAAATGTCCTCTACCAAGTCAAGAAAATGGCCATTGTTATATCATAGATCGTCTCTGTGTGTGTAACATTTTTACGTTGTGTTTCCGTTGTGTGGTTTGTTTTCTCTTATATTTGAGTGTGAATTCACATTACTATAAGATGTGTCACGGTACTTTTCTATCCCAAAATAATGCGTTTCCCTCAGTTTTAATTTGTTACCCCTATCATGTTTTTTTTTGTCCATAGATTTACGAGTTTTGAACAGCGGTATACTACTGTTGCCTTTATTTGTAGAATATTACTCTGAGTCAAACAAAACATTTAGTCTTAGATGCATTATTTTTTTATTAGTTTTTAGTGACTTTGAACTAGCCGTCAATAACTGTAAGTACTTTCTTATCTGTACTAAATGTCATTTTGTTGTTGGGATATAAAAGTACCCGGCCACGTTTACACTGTATTTTTGTTAGAAGTATTTCTATGTATATCCATTTAATGAGATGAGCCTTTTTCAAATGATTTTTATAGTTCGTTATTATGTTATGCTGTTACACCTATCCCAGCTTAGGGGAGTGTTAAGATCCAGTAAACATGTTTTACCCCGCCATATTATGTGTGTATGTGCCTATCCCAAGCCAGGAACATGTAATTCAGTGGTTGTCGTTTGTAAATGAGTTACATATTTGTTTTTCGTTTATATTTTTGAACATATATTAGGCCGTTACTTTTCGCGGTTGAATTGTTTTACATTTGTTATTTCGGTGCCTTTAAAAACTGACTGTGCTGTATGGGCTTTGCTCGTTGTTGAAAGCCGTACGATAGACTATGGTTTTTAATATATGTGTCATTTGGTATCTTGTGGAAAGATGTCTAATTAGCAATCCTACCGTATCTTCTTTTTTATTCCCTAAATCTGACATCATCATAATGGTTGATTTCTTGATTGTCAACACATTTGTTTCGATTGGAGGGCGTGTTTTTAAGATACAATCGGCATTCACATGGGAACTGACGTCACTCTTCTTGACGAAGTTTTACTTTATTCTTATGAGAATGACTTCATCATACGAAAACGTCTTCTCATATCTTGACTTAGTCTTTCAATCAGTTTAATAGAGGTCTAGAGACGGCATTTTAGTAACAACTAGTAGTCTTTTGTCCACTTATGTATCATTGTCATTTTGCTTAGTTTCTTTCGTTACCTTTTCTGACATCGGACTCGAACATTTATTAAACTGAGTTTTGCTGTGCGTATTGCAGTGAGTTCCTTTATTCTACATTGGCAAGAAGTATAAATGATAGGTATTTTGTTTTTCCTGCGGACACACTTCAAATAATATTGTATTTGTTTGTAAATCGTACTACCATAAGTTTCATTTAAAGGAATTAAGTTTAAATGTCACTCAGGAAATCCTATATATAAAAAATATCATTTGACAAGGATGATATGTTGCTGAATCTCGAATCCTTAATGACTTTCAATGAACATTGTATTGAACAGTAAATCGGAGTATTTACCTTGTTTGTATTGGATACTAAATAAACTCATCATATACACCAGGACTAAATTTTGTATATACGCCAGACGCTAAAAGTACATGAAATTCAAATAATTCCGTACAAATAAGGTACATTGCCGGCCCATATACATGTTCGACGAAATTGTTGTCCATTAGACTGACAAAAAGTTTCTGACCGCACTAGTGAAGAGGGTTTTAAAAAAAACATGCGAAACTGTTTACACGCATTGTGGTATGTGATTAAAAACGTCTATAGAACTTCTGGATTATTTTAGATCTCGATCTCGATCTTGCACTGAAATTAGCTCTATCGACACTCAATATTGTTCAACCGTGTATACCACCATTCCCCATGTAAAATTGAAAACTTAAATTCACAAATACTTTTGAACATATAAATGGAAGCATACGCTATAAATTTCTTTCTTTATGATAACATAAGAAATATTTTGTTAATTGTGAACCAGAAATATTAAACATGCTACACAGACGAACAAGCAATTAGTATGTCAAAGTTTTTTATTGACAATTTGGAGGTAGAGTTTTTCAACACTTTGTCGGCATTCTCATGGTAATAAACTGTTGGCCTCTCCCTGTCGACCCCTTCTTATTTTCGTATGAAGAGGAGTTCCAAAGGACACATGTCAAAAAGAAGAAGTTAAAGAAGCAAGATCATTTATTTTTACATTCAGATATATTGAGATGTTCTTTCTCCATTAAAAGTTCAAACTTTTCTGATTCGCTTCTATTCATATATCATCCAGAAATACAAATTAAAAAACCAACAAACATAGCTTCCTGTGCCTCATTTTTTTTAACTTTTTACTTGAACCTCAAATTCGACATAAGCGGTCATCTCAGTACCAGAATGTGATAAACGAGACCAGGTTTATTTCAAAATTATCAATTTCCCCCATTTAAGTAACGATTTACCAACTTCACCTGCATGTGGGATATACATTTGTAAACTTATTTGTAAGCCGATACTTAGAATTTTTAAACGACACTTCTGTCTGAGCAGACAGTTATTGAACCAGGGGTATGTCAAAGAACGTCGCATTCATTTTCTACCTAAGAAATTGCCTATACCAGCTCTTTGGTGTGTTTGTTTGAGGGTTGATTTTGGTATTTACTTAGGGTTTTGCATTTAGAATTTTGGTCGGAGTTCGATATTTTTGTTATTTTACTTTTTACGAAAGATATGATATCAGTTTCCAAAGCTCGAATTTTCACTTTCAATGTAGCAACAATCAAGCAGCGCCTGCATAATAAGTTTTCTAATTGATACTGACTAACTTCCCTCTCATGATTTCCTTGATAGAGGGTTTCTGATCACGAAGAAGCTTTTAAACCAGGAGTTTCAAACTAAATTTGAAAAAAAATCATTTGTAAATCACGCCATCACGAGTTGGTTGACCGTTATGGAATATCCGTATCATAATGATATCGGATACGTTCCTAATGTCCTTACTACAATCTTGTCCCTTTTGTGAAATACCAAATAAGGCTTGTGAACGGGTTTGTACTTACAAGAGCAACACGGCTGGTGCAACATGTGAAACAGGATCTCCTTACCCTTCCGTAGCATTTTTTTTGGGGGGGGGGGAGTTATGTTGCTAAGTCTTCTTTGCAATGTTGTGTACTATTGTTTGTTTGTTTGTCTGTTTCTTGTTTAGCCATGATGTTATCATTTTTTTTTATTATAAATAAATGGGATGTTGAACCTGGTATCTTTTGTTAGCTATTATTTGTGTGTTTCTCTGTCCTTAATGTTCTCCCATTTATTTGTATTGTAGTCCTGTCATGTAATGTTGTAATTTTATATTTAACATTGCCATAAAATCGGGAGGTTTGGTATGCCACAAAACCAGGTTCAACCCATCATTTGTTTTTTTAAAATGTCCTGTTCCAAGTCTGGAAAATGGCCATTGTTATATTATAGTTCGTTTCTGTGTGTTTTACATTTTAATGTTGTGTTTCGTTGTTCTCCTCTTATATTTGATGCGTTTCCCTCAGTTTTAGTTTGTTACCCGAATTTTATTTTTCTCAATCGATTTATGAATTTTGAACAGCGGTATACTACTGTTTGCTTTATTTATTGCTAGCATCACATCCTGTGTATACGACAATGTTGAAATACCTCTAAATAACAATTTAAGTTGAGATGTTTACAGTCCAAAATAAATGAAAAATCACTAAGACAGAGAAATACATAACTATATGATATAAATAAAGACAACAGTAGCATACCGGTGTTCAAAAGTCATAAATCGATTGAGAGAAAATAATCCGGGTTACAAACTAAAACCAAAGAAAACACATAAAATGTAAAAGGAAAACAAAGAAACAGCAGAAACCCATAATTGTAACAAAAACAAATACAAAAATACAAAGATAAATATTAAATATCTTTAGCATTAATGGGAAACTTAATACAAAAATTTATGATAAAAGAAATGCTTAAGCACGCCTCCGGATGCTGGAGTTTCTCGCTACATCGAAGACCCATTGGTGGGCTTCGGCTGTGGCCTACTCTTTGGTCGGATTGTTGTCGCTTTGACACATTCCCCATTTCCTTTCTCAATTTTATAGAAACGAACTTTGGGATTACAACTTGCAGATTCCTGACTTGGTTTCGGACATGTAAGAGTAAAAATGGGGGGCTGAACCATTTTATTTATTTTCGTTTGTTATATCTCCTGACATCGGACTCGGACTTCTATTGAACTGAATTTTAATGTGCGTATTGTTATGCGTTTACTTTTTTTACATTTGCTAGAGGTATAGAAGAGGGACGAAAGATACCAGAGGAACAGTCAAACTCATAAATCGAAAATAAACTGACAACGCGATGGCTAAAAATGAAAAAAGACAAACAGACAAACAATAGAGGGAGGGTTGAAATCTCATAAACATGTTTAACCCCGCCTCAATTTTGCGCCTGTCCCAAGTCAGGAGCCTCTGGTCCTTGTTAGTCTTGTATGATTTTTAACTTTTGTTTCTTCTGCATAATTTGGAGTTTATTATGTCGTCCATTATCACTGTACTAGTATACATATTTTTTTAAGGGTCAGCTGAAGGTCGACTCCGGGGTGAGGGTTGGTCCGGGAGTTTCTCGCTACATCGAAGACCCATTGGTGGCCTTCGGCTGTTGCCTACTCTATGATCAGGTTGTTATCGCTTTGACACATTCCTCATTTCCTTTCTCAATTTTATAGAACTGTGGGATTACAACTTGCATATTCTTGACTTGGTTTCGGATATGTTAGAAAAAAATGGGGGACTGAACCTGGTCCAATTGTTAGAAAAACCTCCCGCTTTATAACAATAGTACGTTACAACATGCAAACCATAGAATAACAATGGACACCTTCCTCATACAGTAAACCACAATAGAATTAAAAACTGTCCTTCATACGAATAAATCAACGTCATAAAAAATAGACGTTACAGGTAAATTAACGAATAGTACAACCTAACCCGTAAAAAATCAAACCTTTGACTGCTCGAGTCACAATCCTTCATTCAATATATTTCTTTTTATGCAGATGAAAGGTAACTCAGTAATTAAGATTTATTCTAGTCAAATTGTGTACGTTGACATTTGGATGTCCTTTTTTTATATACTCACATGGAACTTAAATAATAGTACAATATGTAACCATACACTTATTAATAAACTCATCATAGATACCAGGATCAAAATTTCATCCTTACGCCAGACGCGCGTTTCGTCTAAAAAAGACTCATCAGTGACGCTCGAATAAAAAAGTGTTTAAAAGACCAAATAGAGTAAAAAGTTAAACTAGCCATTTGTATCAAACCGTACACAATTTACTTGGACTAATTCAACGGTTACTCAGAACAATGCACTTGTTTTCAAAAAGAAGGGAAAAAAGAATAGATAATCATTTTATTGGTCAGATCTTTCCAAATAAATTGATTAAGCGAAATATATGATTAATTTTGAAAATTAAATGTGTAAAACTATTTTTTATTTAGAATATGCTATTACTCCAGTATACACAGATATAAATGTGGGAGAAGGATAAATCGACATAGATGCGCACGGTATAGTATATATTTAGATCAGTATTTAAAAAAATCAAACCAAAATACAATTCGACCCATTAGGATTTTAATGTAAAAATCATGGACTTAATTGTGTTTAACATTTACAAACAATGAGTGTCGGTTAAATTGCGAACTTTTCATTTATATATATATTCTACGAAGAAATTTGTTTTGCATGCATGCGCGTTTCGTCTACATAAGACTTATCAGTGACTTTCAGATGAAAATAGTTATAAAGCCAAACAAGTACAAAGTTGAAAAGCATTGAGGACCCTAAATTCCAAAAAAGGTGTCCCAAATACGGCTAAGATAATCTATTCCTGAGATAATTAAATCCTTAGTTTAAATTTAGACAAATTTAAAGTTTTGAAAACATGAAATTGATTAATATGACCATATAATTGATATTTATGTCAACACTGAAGTACTGACTACTGAGCTGGAGATACCCCAGGGGACGAAACGTCCGTCGCCAGTGGCATCGACCCAGTGGTGTAAATAGTTGTCAAAGTTATCAGGATTATGATTTAATACGCTAAACGCGCATTTCGTCTACATAAGACTCATCAGTGACGCTCAGATCAAAATAGTTATATAGCCAAACAAGTACAAAGTTGAAGAGTATTGAGAACCAAAAATTCCAAAAAGATATGCCAAATAGATAATCTATTCCTGGGATAAAAAAAAAAATCATTTGTTTTTCGAAAAATTCAAAATTTTGTCAACAGGAAATTTATCAAAATGACCATATAATTGATTTTCATGTCAACACCGAAGTGCTGACTACTGGTGATACCCTAGGGGGCAAAAAGTTCACCAGCAGTGGCATCGACCCAGTATAAACAGTTATCAAATGTACCAGGATTATAATTTAATACACCAGACACGCGTATCGTCTACATAAAATATATATATATATATATATAGGCGTAAAAAATAATTTTCACATGTGCATATATATATATATATATATATATATATATATATATATATATATATATATATATATATTCATTAAATAACATAGTAAAATAATTATATGTAGGACTCTAAAGTGCGATGGGGACGCTAAAGTGCGATGGCCACGCTAAAGTGCGTTGGTGTACGCCAAAGTGCGATACCCCCGTACGCTAAACAGCAATGGTCTGCGAAAGCAACGGTATTTCATTATGACGTTAACATCTTTTTTACAAACAAAAATGGACATGCTTGGAAATAAATTTAGTATTTTTGTAAATCTTCTTTTACCAAGGGTTACGATATTTAACAATAGGTTAAATTTTAACCAAGAGATGAACAACCTGGCCAAGCAGTTCATGACTTACTGAATTTTACTAGCTGTGTTATACCGGCAGAATCAAATGTATTTCTGTTTGGAAACTTTACTACAATCGACCATTTTACTTTACAGTAAAGTTGAAGAATAGTAGAGAGTCTTGATAGGTGGTCGTTCAACTCTGTATTCTTTACTTTTTCAGACACTTTTCGCTAGTCTTTATACATTTTGGCAATTATTCTCTGTTCTTTTTATTTTAGCATCCCACTAATTAATCTCTATTCTTTAAAATTTTGGCCCATTATTCTCTATTCTGTAAACCCTATTCACACCCCATATATATAATATGCATATGCCTAAATACTAGTCTTCTTGTGTCCTGTTTCTGTTGCTGGCTATTGAGTACATTTATATATATACAATACTGTTAAAGTCGTTCATCGTTCAAATTATGCTGATATGATTGAAAATCAACGTCAGTAAAAAAAAAACATACGTTCAAAGCGAATAAAATTTAAAATTGTAGCCTAAAACAGTATTCGTAAATTATAAAAGTTATGCGTAGGCCCCCCACTCGCTACGAAACAGGAGACAAACCTCGCCTATTTTCTACGTTTCTCAAAGTACAAATCATAGTTATATTTCCGACAATGTACAAATATTGTACATTTTGTATGTACACAAAATGTAATTAATTTAGACTGAAATTGAAGATTGTTAACAAAAGGTGTTCACTGTACTGTTAGAAAGCTGCGTTAACGGCAAGATACATGAATTATTCAAGCACTTTATTTACTACGCTCGAATTCGATTTGGAAACTCATTTTTATATTTCAAAACTCATAAATAAAGTCAGCATAGTAGAAAAACTTCAATTTAAAAACATCTGTTTCAAACATAACTGTGCTATACCCCATAAGCAAACTAACTTCTGTAATGTGACCATCACAGTGTTTTGGTCAAACACTGTACTTTTAGTTTTAATTCATGGTAATTTTTGCCTCTTTAAAACAATCTTACGTTAGCCGCTGCGTGTTAGACATCATCGTACTTTAGCGTAGACCATCACCCTTTAGCATGACCATCGCACTTTAGAGTACCACCGCACTTTAGAGTCTTACATATATATATATTAATAACATAGTAAAATAAAATAAATTCCGACAATGTACAAATATTGTACATTTTGTATGTACACAAAATATATATATTAATAACATAGTAAAATAAAATAAATTCCGACAATGTACAATGACGTTGATTTTCAATCATATCAGCATAATTTGAACGATGAACGACTTTAACAGTATTGTATATATATAAATATATATATATTAATAAAATAGTAAAATAATTATATGTAGGACTCCAAAGTGCGATGGCCATGCTAAAGGGTGATGGTCGATTTATATATATACAATACTGTTAAAGTCGTTCATCGTTCAAATTATGCTGATATGATTGAAAATCAACGTCAGTAATAAAAAATGATAACAACATAAAAGACATCTTAGTGCACAAAAAGCATAATTTACTATTTTATAAACAAACTAATGGATGTGGACCATGTGGTAAACATTGTGCATTATGCTCACATATAAATGAAACCAAGGTATTTTGTGACAACACCGGCAAAGAATATACCATTCAGGGACAAATAAATTGTAAAACCGTAGGCGTGGTATATGCAATTAATTGTACAAAATGTGAAAAAGTTATATATGTAGGACAAACGGGTGATACACTATATCAACGAATGCTATTGAACTTTTCAAAAATACGAACACAGAAAACAGAAGATCCAGTAGCCAACCATTTCATTCAGAACAATCATTCAATGACAAATTTAAAAGTTACCGCCATAGAAAGAGTATTTGGGACAGAAACTTACAGAAAAACCAAAGAAGCCTTTTGGATATTAAATTAAAAACTTTAGAACCTGAAGGACTCAACACAATGTATGAAAAATAATAAAAATATTTATATTAAAAATGCGAAAAACGCGGCAAATGAACGTCATAGAAGTTATTATAACGTAATGTATCCAAGCAATGTAATTGTTGTTTCAATGTTGTAATTTATTCCAATGAAGAAGGCCGTAATGGCCGAAACGTATGGTAATTTGTGTTATAGTTTTTATTATATACTAGAACACACCCGCGAAATCGCGGGCATTCAGAGCGGAGTTAAAAGTATGTAAAGTGTTGTTAGAAGTTTTATACCTCCTCCTTCATTTCCAAAATTCCCAATTTTTGGTTTTCTATCAATTTCAATATGAACATACATTTAGTATGTTATGAACATTAAGTAAGGAGCCTGCAGTTCAGTGGTTGTCGTTTGTTTGTGTGTTACATATTTGTTTTTCGTTCCTTTTTTGTACATAAATAAGGCCGCTAGTTTTCTCATTTGAATTTTTTTACATCGTCATTTCGGGGCCTTTTAAAGCCGAGTATGCGGTATGGGCTTTGCTCGTTGTTGAAGGCCGTACGGTAACCTATAGTCGTTAATTTCTGTGTCATTTTGGTCTCTTGTGGAGAGTTGTCTCAACATGGCAATCATACCACATGTTTATTTTTGTAATCAATGAATTTTGTAAAATATTTAATGAATGGAGAATTTCAGAAAAGGTATCAAAAGTTCACATGAATAATTTTAGCGCTTATCTGTATACATTGTATTACTATATAAATAAAGTGTATTTACTTTCAATTATTAATTTAGTAATCGATCCATGGTGGTCAATTGACATAGTATACAGACCCTCTCCATTTAATAAACTCTGAACAGAATTTAAATACACTTTATTCGTACTATTTGTTTGTTCAAAGTATACAGAAAAACGCAAACCGGAAGTATAATCTGACTTAAAATTTCGTCCAATGACGGGACAATATCCGGATGCCTTTTTTCTCGTTTTTCTCCAAAAATAACTCAATCTGAATAATCATATGAATGGATGACAAATGCGACTATGCACTGTACATATAGGACACAGAGTCGTGTTGATTAATTTATTGTGGAAAGAAGAGAAGCGACACCAAAAATGAGGTCTTCTCGTTTAATAGTATAGATATATATATATATATACATCTTCATGCCTTATATATCATGTACTGCAGTACGCCGCTAGATTAAAACTGACGTGGAAAGGTAACACACGGCCAGCGAAAGCTCTATTTTTAAGAGCCCAGGCGATCGTGTGGTCTAGCGGGACGGCTGCAGTGCAGGCGATTTGGTGTCACGATATCACAGTAGCATGGGTTCGAATCCCGGCGAGGGAAGAACCAAAAATTTGCGAAAGCAAATTTACAGATCTAACATTGTTGGGTTGATGTTTAGACGAGTTGTATATACATTATGTACACAGCCATGTATCACCATCATTGATGGCGATCCGATGGATACATCTGTTGTAGGGTTGTCACTGACTCAGACGTACTTATAAATATAATTATTTTCTGTGACTGTATCTTACATTAATTTGTAGGATCCTTTACTATAGATAATTTAGCTGATCTGTAACAATAACATCTTCATGCCTTATATATCATGTACTGCAGTACGCCGCTAGATTAAAACTGACGTGGAAAGGTAACACACGGCAAGCGAAAGCTCTATTTTTAAGAGCCCAGGTGGTCGTGTGGTCTAGCGGGACGGCTGCAGTGTAGGCGATTTGATGTCACGATATCACAGTAGCATGGGTTCGAATCCCGGCGAGGGAAGAACCAAAAATTTGCGAAAGCAAATTAACAGATCTAACATTGTTGGGTTGATGTTTAGACGAGTTGTATATACATTATGTACACAGCCATGTATCACCATCATTGATGGCGATCCGATGGATACATCTGTTGTAGGGTTGTCACTGACTCAGACGTACTTATAACTATAATTATTTTCTGTGACTGTATCTTACATTAATTTGTAGGATCCTTTACTATAGATAATTTAGCTGATCTGTAACAATAACATCTTCATGCCTTATATATCATGTACTGCAGTACGCCGCTAGATTAAAACTGACGTGGAAAGGTAACACACGGCCAGCGAAAGCTCTATTTTTAAGAGCCCAGGTGGTCGTGTGGTCTAGCGGGACGGCTGCAGTGTAGGCGATTTGGTGTCACGATATCACAGTAGGGTTCGAATCCCGGCGAGGGAAGAACCAAAAATTTGCGAAAGCAAATTTACAGATCTAACATTGTTGGGTTGATGTTTAGACGAGTTATATATATATATAAAGTCTAAAGATTTGCACAACGGTACTGATATAAGATGTTATAATACGAAAATGTTGTTATTAAATCGTGTTGACAAATATTTGGCTCAACAAATGGCCTTCTTCAAGTGTCACAAGTTTTAACTATATTGATACATAATGTATAAGGTGTAAAAATAGATCAGTAATATAAGGTAAGTTTTTGTCGATTGATTTTAATCCAAAATCCTGAATATCATAATATAAACAAAACACTATAATTCAATATACGTGACTGTGTATATTAACAATAAAAATGAGTGAAAAACAAAACTGTTAGTATTTCTTATTGATGCCGTTTGGATGATGTACATTAAGTTCCTTTATCCAAAAGCTTTCCCGAACCTGTCGCTGGGCATCACTCCAGTGAATGTTCTGTTCAATCACTAGAATTTTCATCCGGTTAAAGTCATCAGGTTTGTGACCCGACTGTCTGAAATGCTGAGAAACTGGGAGAAGTGACTTCTTAGAGATATCACTCCTATGGCCATTGAGGCGTTTGTGGAAAGGCTGCTTTGACTCACCAACATATTGGAGGCCACAAACCGAACATTCTAGTATGTAAATAACATTCATACTTTTGCAGGTAACATTGCAAAATATCTTATAGTTGTTTTCGGTTGCCTTACTGTGAAATGTTGATGAATGCTGCATCTGTAGGCAGCATTTGCAGCGTTTTTCTTCACACGAACGACATTCTCCAGAAGTACTTCTATTATCAGACACTTCAGCCCGCACCAGCAGGTTCCGCAGACTACTAGGTTGCCTAAAAGCTATCATTGGAGGCTCGGGAAAAATCTTGGATAGTTTTGAATTCTTTTCAACTGATTTCCAATGCTCACGAATGACACCAAAGCTGTTTTTGAGAGATGGGTGGTAAGTAAGAACACAAGGAGTCCTTTTCTTTTTCTTTTTAACTTTGTATTCCAATAGTTCACTCCTCGGAATTGACTCCGCTTTCTGAAAGCTTTTTTTGATATTTTTGTGTTTGTAGCCCCTTTGCTTCAAGCAAGTTTCAAGTTGACGTAATTGTCTTTTAGTTGTTTCTGTGTTGGAACATATTCGCTTGACTCTAAGCGCCTGACTGTATGGGATGCTCTTGGTAAGATGAACAGGATGGCAACTTTTAGGGGACAAATATTGATGAGTGTCAGTAGGTTTAGAATATAAATCTGTGGATATGATGCCCTCTGTGAGCGTACTTGAAGTATAGAGGAAGGCGATTTTGGATTTAGACTTCTCATGAGTAAATTTGATACTAGAATGTATGTTGTTGGCATGAGTGATAAAAGTATCTAAATCCTCGTTGCTTTTATTCCATTTCATATCCACATCATCTATAAATCTAAACCAGGAAAGCGGTTTTTCGATGGAAGTTTCAAGGAGTTGTTTCTCTAATTTGCCCATGAATATGTTGGCATATGACGGAGCCATTTTGGTGCCCATGGCAGTTCCATTTACTTGCAAATAATGATCTCCATCAAAAGTGAAGTTGTTTTTCTTAAGTACCAGCGTGAGCATTTTGACCAGGCATTCAGTAGGTGGATATTTCACTGGTCTGGAATTCCAAACTTCTTTACATGCATCGATGCCATCTGCATGTGGAATATTAGTGTAGAGGGAGGTGACATCCATGGAAACAAGAGTCGTGTCGGAGGGGAGTGAATTTAAGGCCTGCATTTTTCTTAGATAATCGGTTGTATCTTTGATGTGAGATGGTAAGTCTTCAACATGTTGACGAAGATGGAAGTCAACAAATTCCGATATTTTTTCCGTCGGATAACCGTTCGCTGAAACTATAGGTCTTCCTGGGTTATTGGCCTTATAAATTTTAGGTAAAAGATAAAATCTGCCCGGTTTTGGATTTTCTGGTTTCAAATATTCAAGAGTTTTGTCATCGATGAAACCATCGTTATGCATTTCTACCAAACTATCAGTAATTTCTCTGCTGAAAGATGTTGTAGGATCAGAGTCTAGTTTTTGGTAGAACCTTGCATCGCCAAGTTGTCGTTCAGCCTCTTGAATATAGGCAGATTTATCCATGACAACCACTGCACTGCCTTTGTCTGCAGGTTTAATGACGATATTGTTGTTAGATCTTAAGTTTTTCAGTGCAGTCCGTTCTTCATTGGTAAGATTGTCAAATTGACTGTATGCGACCTTAATTCGACCATTCACGACTCCTTAATGTCTCCATCACGACTCCATCCTGACAACAAAATGAATACTTATTCGAAAATTCCGTTCAATTCACGATCTTTACTCGACTAGCTAGACCAAAATCAACTATTCTCGATCTCAGCCTAAACTCGACCAGACCAGATCGACCTGATGTATATAGGTAGTAGGGGTAATCGGGAGTTGGTCGGGTTTTAGTATAAAAGCGTTTTTTTAATTCCATGTCGCTTCGGAGTATACATTAAATGTTACCCTTGTACGTCCGTATTAACGTACGTCCAAACATGACCCTTTATAATATTTTATATGCTAGCTGGGGCATTATCGGTGTGCCATGGACACATTCTCCATTTATTGTGTTATATTCAGTAGTTGGTCCGAGTAAAATCATACATTTAAAATATCTACATAGAAATAAAGCAGTTGGATTTGTGGGCAATATTGTAAGAGCTCCGAGAGACAGGTTAACAGCTGTGACGGAGCTTGTTGAGTGCATAGAAGACAAAGAAGATGGTGTAGACATCAATAGGCGACGAGAAATCTAGATGAGCAGTGGCTGACATGACGACCACTGTGTGGGCAGTTATAAAGACTTATTTGAATGGAGAGTTGTCTCATTGGCACTCACACCACATCTTCCTATATCTATTTGCACTAACTCAATAAAGAGGAACCAAATGCTTATAAAAACTTCCTCATAGTGAACACTGATATGTAATTGTAGTTTATTGCTCTTTTTTGGAAATGACACCACAAAATGAGATTTGTTACTGGATTAATACTTATGTTAGATAACAATATATATAAACTTAACCATCCCAATTTCCTTGCTTTCTTTCAAATAAAAGCGTACTGTTTGTCAAATATATGTGCATAAGTAGGTGATTATTATTTTTTATAGATTTGATAACCAGTATTTGAATAGTAAAAGTTTCTTTTTGCTGTATGGCAACAACCTGTATGTATTTGACAAAAAAAATATAGCAAAAAGAGGGCAAAGATTTCACATGTTTCCTCAAAATTTGACCCAAAGTAGAATTTTAATCCCCTGGAGTGATACCTTTTCTAAAACAGTTTACAACTTTACTTATTTCTAGCAAGACATCAACAGTGCATTTCTTTCTAACCAAAGTTTGGTAAACGTGTTGTACCGTTTTTTATAGTTTGTTAAACGTAACAGAAGTAGAAACAAATGCATCGTTTGGTTAGAGGGGATTGAACTTTTGAGTAATTTAGACAATGTTTTGAGTTAAGACAAGCAAGAACACGTTCAGATAGTTGATTTAATGTTAAAACTAGAAAAGCATGCATCGTTTGAACTAACAAACGACGAACGACAAACTGTAGACGCATTTGCAGCGAGTGTATAGTTTGTCAAAGTTTTTGCAAACTTGCAAAAGTATGTTAGAAACAAATGATCAAAACTTGTTCTCGCTGAACAGTTTGTATCATTATTGTTAAAAAGAAATTCGCACCAAATAATAACTATTTGTCTTTCGTCTCATTTTTGTGTGAAATTACATCAGAAAGTTCGAATGAATTTTTTTTTAATGTAAGGTGACCTATAGTATATCGATAATTTCTGTGTCATTTGATGTTCTGCGACGAGCTGTACCACTTCTTCTTTTTTGATGCTACAAACATTTCTGGACAAACGGAAAATACGGACAGACATAACAGAAAAAAAAAACGCATAATACAGGTAAAATGTAATCTTGATGTTCTTCTAAACCAACTTTGAAAGATAACTTAGTCATCAGCAGTCAAACAATGAATATTATATTATTGCACAATTTCTTTAATATTTGTAAAATCCGCCAGTGTCAAAATTGCAGGATCATCTTCCCTTTTGGAACATCTAAGATCATCCCAGGTTTTGTTTGGTTACGTGTTGCTAAGTTTTTAGTTTTCTATGTTATGTGGTCTGCTGTTTGTCCTCTCGTCGGTTACCTTTTTTTTGCTATGGCTGTTTTCGACCTCTGAGTTTGATTGTTCCTTTGGTGTCTTTTGTCTCGCTTTTAAAATGTTACATCTCCTTGCAATGATAAAGACACGTACTGAACATGGAGAAATTTTCGTACAGTTAAAAATAATGTCGCCAATATATTTTTGCGAAGCAGAGTTTTGAAAGTAAATCAGATCTGCACACACATTTAGAGAATCGGGTAGCAGTCATGTGTTCTCGTGTATGGCCGAGTAGAGATCGAAGAGTGGTCAAATGTGGTCGCGAAGGTATCGGGTATTGGTCGAGTTGGTCTGGGATAATATAGATATAGGAAGATGTGGTGTGAGTGCCAATGAGACTCGCAGTGATCTGGAAGCGATCGGGCATTGGTCGAGTTAATCTGGAAATGATCAGACATTAGTCGAGCAAAGGTCGAAATGATCGAGTACTGATTGGTAACATGTTTGTATTCCGCTGAACTCGATCTCTACACAATTCTCTCCCGATCAATATGATCGCTACTCGACGAATTCCCGATCTCTTCTCGAGTGACTTGCTTATCGATCCTTACTCGATTGTTTTTGACATGTCTACACTCTCGGGTAGAAAGTCAGATCAATGACGAGCAAGTTAGACTATCCCGAACATCCTTGTCGATTGAGTCAGACCAGTCTCCCGATCAAGTAATTTGTCTTGATCGGGCTTGATTGAGTTGATCTGATCGGCAGTTTGAACCTAGCTTTAGATTAGTGGAGAATTTTAATTTTTTTTTCTAAGAATCGAATGTATATTTGGAAGCGCTTTGGAAAAAGTAATTTCTAAGGATACTCTGTCGTTATTTTTCTTTGATTCGTGCTGTAAAATATCTTCTCGGTTAAAATTGTCGACTTTTTTCAATTGAACTTCAGTGGACGATTGATTGTATCCACATTTTCTTAGGTGCGTTTATTTCTTATCTTCTTGTTTTGGAATTTTCTTCTGTTGAGCAAATTCTATTGACACGAAAACCGAGTCCATATGGTATAGAATTTTTATTGAATTTGGATGGCTTGACCTAACATGAAAGTACTGGTGTTTATCTGTTGATATTGTATAAAGATCTGTTTTAAGTTGTCCGTTTTCTATGTGTACACACACATCAAGGAATTAATTTTTTTACGTAGAGTAACGCATTTCTGTTTTAATTCGCGGATGTAAACTGTTAGATATTCCGTGAAATTTTTTCATTCATCTAAGCCATGTTCCCATATACCCCAGATGTCATCAACATATTTCCAATATGAAAACGTTTGTAAATTGCTGTTTTGAAATAAACTTCTTCCCATTGTCTGAGGTAGGCGCAAGCATAATTCATGCCTAGATGGGAACCAATAGCTGTTCCTTCGGTTTGTAAAAAGTGTTTTCGATTAAAGCTAAAAATATTTTTTCAATGACTGATTTTTATCATTTTATGAACTTGATTTATGAATTTATGAACAAATTATGGAATAAGTCCATCAAAATATGAACGATAAAAAAAAATAAAAATATTTATATTAAAAAAGAGAAAAACGCGACAAATGAACGTCACAGAAGTTATTATGACGTAATGTATCCAAGCGATGTAATTGTTGTTTCAATGTTGTAATTTATTCCAATGAAGACGACAGTAATGGCCGAAACGTATGGGAATTTGTGTTATAGTTTTTATTATACAATCATTCAGAGACTTTATATATATAAGTACGTCTAAGCAAGTGACAAATCTACGACACATTTTATCCATTGATTCACCAGTGATGGTAATAAAAGGCTGATAACACATTATGTATATATAATACGAATAAAACAGCACAACAATGTTACAATTTTTGTTTTCCCTGGTCGGGATTCATATATATTTATCCCGGGCAGTGAAGAATTAAAACATATTTCGCCTCCTCAAATGTACAGAATATAACATTGTATGGCTGTTATTTATCAAACAAAATTTGGCAACCTAATTTGCGGTATATATATAATTCGTCTAAATATCGGCCGAACAATGTTGGATCCGAACATTTGCGGAGGCAAATGTGTTTGTTTCTCCATAGCCAGGATTATAACGCATGCTACTGAAATATCGTGACACCACATCGCTTTGCACTATGCCCGAAACACTAGACCATTCGACCACCTAGGGTCTAAAAAATTAAGATCTCGGTGGCCAGGTTTATCCGTCGGATTTAAAGGCCTGGATTATCTTATTTTATATAATCTATATTTTCAATCTTAAACTAAGGGAAGTCAATTAATCCAAAAAGGGCCAAAGTCGCGTGTTGCAAATCATATGAATAAAATACCTTTGATTTTGAAATATGTATTTGTTTTTGTGTTTTTTTTTATACACGATCATATATTATGTATATGTTTCTCTTGATAACTCATATAAATATTATTTCTATTACTGCTATTACAGCACAATAACTCACAGTAAATGTTGTGATGGATATTCAGACTATACAAGTGACTGCAGATATCGTAAGTGTCCTTTTACATTTAAGTTTTACTACATCTAACCATATATTATTGTTATCTTATAATCACATGTACATAAGACGCCCGTTTTGTTATGCCATTTACAATTTCAATGATAGCAGATACGTGTCAGGTAAAGTATGACATATGGATTTTAGATTAAACTGTTGTTTTCATCAATTCAAATGTACCAAAAACCTACGTTAAATCTTTTTCTTTTTCTGCGTTTTTATCCTCGGGTTTATATTCAAAGTACGATGTACAATGCATTTACTAGTTAAGAGGTCACATTAGCTTTAATTATAAACGTCCGTGAAAGGAATACTGTGATATCATGTTTTGGGAATTATTTGACATTAAAGTATGTGTCTACAAAATATAGAGCGCGGGTTTGAATTGAGTTCCTACATTTTGCCTTTCAATGTATACTTCGGACCAAATTAGATTTCAACACGAATTATGGACCTGTGAAGAAGAATGTTTGAAAATGATTTCAGCTGTTCTTTATTAACAAAATCTCATCAAAAGAAAGCAAGATTTATATTATAGCCCAATCTATATGGCTGAACCCTAACAAACAAAAGAGGGAAACATGATTCCTGAATTGGAATGTCTTAAAAATTGTGAACTCTTGTTGAACGAAGGAAATACTACCTTATTTTAATAAGTTAAAAAAAAAAAAAAAAAAAAAAATAGAAAATCAATACTAATTTTGTTGATTTTCCTGGTTTTATAAATGCAATTCTATAAAAGATAAAAGGTTTGAGAACAGGTACATGTATTTCTATTTAGACAATGTTGAAAACAAATTGGAAGATAAAGGTGGTACCTAACACTGCAGGGAGATAACTCTGTAACATCAGATAAACGCTTTAATTACGTTGTGTTGTAAAGGGAATATAAAGCGTCTCAATGATGAAAATAAGTGTTTGTCAAACTGCTATGTAACCAGTGTAATTTTCTGATTAAATGGTTGGTTTAAACTTTTTAAAAAATTTATATTTTTGTCAAGGGATCAAAGTAAATACTTTGTCAAAATTTTAAGAAAATTAAACGAGCCAAATTAATTTTATTGAAAGTGTTGGATACCACCTTAAGTTTAAAAATAACTAAACTATTGTCAAATATTCTATGTTTAATTTTTGAAAGATAATAAAGAATTGGCTTTAACCTCGCGTAATAAAAAAAAAGATACAAGTAAGCAGATTGAAGATTGAAATACCTTTCACTCCATACCTTTTATGATAACCAGCATTTTTTCAACAAATTTCCCTTATACCATGTTATTTAGTTTAATTTATATGCAAATTTCGACTTATGAGTTTGAAAGTCTCTTTGCTATTTTATTCGACTCTCCAAAAAAAACCCCAAAAAAACAATAATTTTGTTCAGAAATCAGAGAATGTTTTTCTGCTTTTTCGGAATGTATTGCTGTACATAATTTTTGGCTATCCATGATAGATTGGAATATAAGAAATGACATTTTCTTGTAGCTATCAAAATACAATGTATAAGAATGTAGATGTACAAATGTAAGAACACATTCCCAAAATAATATGGTGGGGTAGAATATTTACAACATTGATTTAGTATTGAAAAGAGAAAGAGATTGGATTGTATGTTTCTGAACCTCGGGACAAAAATTTATCATATATCAGAAGTGACATTAGCTAGAAGCATCATTCAATAAACCGAATAATTTATTATATATTTTCTTTACACAATTATAACATGATCATAGTCCGTTTGTTTGCACCTGATTAGTGTACCTATCCATTTGTTATTTTAAGCTTCTCTTCATTATTTTATAAGACATTAATTGGCCTCAGATTTTGTTTTAACAATAAACAGGTGTATATACATTATATTGATCTCTTATCGGTCAGATAAGCAGAACATAAGCTCATCATGGTGCCTTCATTAGCATAAAGCAAGAGTTTAGTCTCACTATATACTGAAGATCTTATCATTAACATAGTCTAAATATAACAAGTTTCCAGGAATATTTATGGAGAATTTTCAAGTATAACTCCCACATTTTTGAATCTTTAACCCAACAGCTTTAAGTCAATAACAAAAAATATTTGCTGGAGGACAGGTCAAAGTCTTTGTTCATGTCCGTCTTTTTAGAATTTTGGATACTCAATGCTCTTCAACTTTGTACTTGTTTTGCTTTAGAACTATTTTGATCTGAACGTCACTGATGAGTCTTATGTAGACGAAACGCGCGTCTGGCGTATTAAATTATAATCCTGGTACCTTTGATAACTATTTACACCACTGGGTCGATGCCACTGCTGGTGGACGTTTGTCCCCAAGGGTATCACCAGCCCAGTAGTCAGCACTTCGGTGTTGACATGAATATCAATTATATGGTCATTTTTATAAATTTCCTGTTATAAAACTTTGAATTTTTGAAAAAAAAATTAGGATTTTCTTATCCCAGGAATAGATTACCTTAGCTGTATTTGGCACAATTTTGAATTTTGGATATTCAATGCTCTTCATATTTGTACTTGTTTGGCTTTATTACTATTTTTATCTGAGCATCACTGATGAGTCTTATGTAGACGAAACGCGCGTCTGGTGTATTAAATTATATTCCGTGTACCTTTGATAACTATGACTATTCCTATAAATATCCCTTATAATGTTTGCATTTTAATAAGATAAAACAGATAAATAAGACAATTATCCGTAGGATACGACCTTTTGAAATCTGACTGAAAACGCTCAAATAAATAATGTTTAGCAAATGTGTCTCCAATTGTTATTAAATAGCCGTTTCAAGAATTTTGGATAGGATGCAGATAATATTGTTTTCACTTGTTATGTCTGTTTGTTTTTCTCACACATTTTTGTAAATATGTGTTAGAAAAACAAACAGATAATTAAAATACCGAACTCCAAGGAATATTCATTACGGAAAGTCCTTTTATAAAATGGCATAATCAAAAGCTCAAACACATCTAACAAACAAAAACAGCTGTCATAACCCTGACCCCGAGGGTATCACAAGCCCAGTAGTCAGCACTGTTTGTGCTGACATGAAATTTCATTGATATTGTTATATCCTTCATCATATATTTATTCAAGCGAAAATACCTCCTTATTTCAAAGACCAATCTGTTCCAATCATTTCTTATACCTATACCAAACCTATTGCAACTAAAATTACAAACACGTTTTGCAGGATCTCGATATTGACGACTCCAAATCTAAACCTCCTGATTGCACTTGTGCTAGTTCCCAATTTACATATAATCCTGCTGGCCACGTTATTACCGGTGACCTCAACATGGTTAATAACACTTCTCTACGAAATGTGTTATCGAAAGGTCCAAAATATCGTGAGCCTAAATCCATCAATTGGAAATACAACTTTAAAATTTTGATGGATTCAGTTGAGGATTATGCCAGGCAATGGGCTAAGCGAGAGAAGGAAGACGTAGACACTCTTTCCGAATGGATTAAGAAAGTGAGGTCGTTGATACAAACCAGAATTAAGAAACTGAATGGGTCTATCAATGCTCATGCTACGTCAATCTTTAAAGACCCAAATGTTGCAAAACACCTATCCTACCTCCATGACAAATATGTTGTTGTCCCCGCAGATAAAGCCCCAAACAACATCGTTTTTGTGTGTAAAAATCATTACATTAACTGCTTGATAAACGAATTAGGTATTGACAATTCACTTGGAAACTCAACGTATACCCTCACGACACTTACCAAAGAGGAAATCCTGGATAATCATAGGTCTGTTTTTTGTTCCTTTGGAATTTCAACCAAAGATGAAGAACTGGATCTGCCATCACTGTATTGGATACCTAAACTACATAAGTGTCCCTACAAACAACGGTATATTGCTGGGTCTTCTAAGTGCTCCACGAAACCTCTTTCTAAATTATTAACATCTATTTTATCAGCAATCAAAGACGGGCTTCAAAGTTATTGTGAAACTGTCTATTCTAGAGGGGGCGTGAATCAGATGTGGATACTTAAAAATTCCAAAGATCTTTTAGAGTACATACAATCTAACTCTCTTTCATCTTGTAACAGTATTAAAACATTTGACTTTTCTACTCTTTATACTAGTATTCCACATTCCAAACTAAAAGACAATATGAAAGAGTTGGTATTGCTTTGCTTCGTAAAAAAGAATGGCCAACGTAGATACAAGTATCTTGTTTTAGGGAGAGATAAATCCTACTTTGTAAAGGATCACTCTGATTCCAACAAAAAATTCTCTTAAACTGATATTATCAAGATGCTTGATTTCTTGATTGACAACATATTTGTTACAATCAGAGGACGTGTTTTTCAACAGATTGTCGGCATTCCAATGGGAACAAACTGTGCCCCTCTACTTGCCGACTTGTTTCTTTATTATTATGAGGCTGACTTCATGCAGGAACTTCTTAGGAAGAAAGATAAGAAGTTAGCAATATCCTTTAACTCCACTTTTCGCTATATAGATGATGTTCTTTCACTAAATAATTCAAAATTTGGTGACTATGTGGAACGCATCTATCCAATCGAGCTAGAGATAAAGGATACTACAGATACAGTTAAGTCGGCCTTATATCTTGACTTACATCTAGAAATTGACATTGAGGGTCGGTTGAAAACAAAATTTTTTATTTCAGCTTTCCAATTGTGAACTTTCCATTTCTAAGTAGCAACATTCCAGCTGCACGTGCATACGGGGTATATATCTCCCAATTGATACGATATTCCCGTGCTTACATTTCCTATCATGATTTTCTTGAGAGAGGGTTGCTGCTCACAAGAAAGCTATTGAACCAAGAGTTCCAAATGGTGAAGTTGAAATCACCCCTTCGTAAATTTTACGGACGCCATCACGAGTTGGTTGACCGTTATGGAATAACCGTTTCACAAATGATATCGGACATGTTCCTTACGTCGTAACTACAATCCCCTTCCCTTTCATGAATGTGACCTACCGAATTAGACTATTTACCGGATTTGTTATCACATAAGCAACACAACGGGTGCCACATGTGGAGCAGGATCTGCTTACCCTTCCGGAGCACCTGAGATCACCCCTAGTTTTTTGGTGGGGTTCGTGTTGTTTATTCTTTGGTTTTCTATGTTGTGTCGTGTGTGCTGTTGTTTGTTTGTCTTTTTCGTTTTTAGCCATGGCGTTGTCAGATGTTTTGGATATATAAGTTTGGCTGTCCCTTTGGAATCTTTCGTCCCTCTTTTATATTTATAAATTAACTGTTTACAAAATTTAGATTTTTTTGAAATACTAAGGCTTTTCTACCTCAGGCATAGATCACCTTAGCTGTTGTAGGCAAAACTTTTAGAAATTTTGGTCCTCAATGCTCTTCAACTTCGTACTTTATTTGTCCTTTTTAACTTTTTTGGATTCGAGCGTCACTGATGAGTGTTTTGAAGACGAAACGCGCGTCTGGCGTATATCTAAAATTTAGTCCTGGTATTTGGTACAGACAGAAAACATCGTATGCTGAGAATGATGAATTTTACCTTGTTTTATAGTTAGCTATCCCTCTCACTTGTATGACCGTCTCATATTCAAGTCAGGATTATGACATCCGTTTTCGTTCGTTAGAGATGTGTTTGACCTTTTGATTATGCCACTTTATAAAAGGACTTTCCGTAATGGATTTTCCTTAGAGTTCTGTATTTTATCTTAATTTATTTTTTATTTGTCTCCATTTTCCTATTCATGTATGCTTTTCTTTTTTAAAGACGTTTCAATCTATCTAGATAACAAGCGTAGCAGTCAGCAATTCTGTAACGACAAGGATTTTCATTGATAAAGTCATAATTATAAATTATAAGACAGACAAAAGATACATAACGGCGCTGGACTTCTAAAATGTTGTAAATTACAAATTTTTCAAGAAAAAATATCTCAAAAACAGGCTTCGAAAAATTTTGCAAAATGCATGCTTCCAAAATGTCGTATGTGAACTTGAACATTTTTGTAAATAGCAGTGAAATAAAAACTTTGACAATTCTGGATTATTCAAGAACTTAAATTATTTTTAACAGAAAGAAAGAAATATACAATTATTTTTTCCCAAAGCCATTCTACAACGATTTTGGCAGCAAACTTTGCAAACAACTGACATTGTCAATTTTGTAATATGTCTTATTTCACATATTTTGATTGGTCTGACTGTATGCTATTTTGTAATACCAAAGATTTCCTCCCGCCCAGACCATTGGTGTCAAAAAAGTATTTTCAGTCAAAAAAGTCATATACGACATTTTTGAAGCCCAGCGACGATAAGATACTATTCACACTCATAAGTGCTAGAGAAAAAAACTGACAACATCATGGCAATTAAAGAAAAACGACAAAAAATACAATGAACGAAACAAAACATAGAAAAATAAAACTTTAACAACACGAACTCCATTTAACACTGTGTGGTGATAAAAGGTACTGGGGTCTATGACTGTTCTAAAATCTAGAATTCCTCTCAATATTAAGGTTTTTTTACCCAAAGAAAAGATAATAACATCAACGGTACCAATTTTCCTGCACCAGATGCGTATTTCGACAATACATGTCTCTTCAGTGATGCTCGTGGCCAAAATATTTGAAATCCAAAGCTTATATAATAGATGATGAGCTATAATCCAAAAGGTCCATTACGGTACAGTGACCTATACTTGTTAATTTCTGTGTCATTTGGTCTCTTGTGGAGAGTTGTCTCATTGCATTGGCAATCATACTACATTTCCCTTTTATATTCATTAGGCGAAAATATTTGGGTCCATTTTGCATCTCCACTTCTTCATTTATTTGGATGTTAAAACGTTTCGGATTCTTAAGTTACTGATTTGTTTGTTTGTACAATGTTAAATCCTGATATCTAGTGATGAATACACGGCGACACAATACCACTACTGGTGGAGGTTTTCTTTTCGATGGTATTACAAGTACAGGAGTAATTTTGATATGGTCATAATTATAAATTGACTGTTTTTTTTTTTTATAGTTTTTGTTATGTTGTACTGTTTCACACACCACTATTCCAGGTAGGGATTTAGGGGGCAAAGGGGGGAGGGGTAATATATTTAACCCCGCCACATTCTGTAAGTGAATCAGTAGCGTCGTACTATAGTTGCCGTTTGTTGCTGTATATAATATGTGTTTTTCGTTGATTGTTTTATAGTAAAACAATCCAATCACTTTCTCTTTTCAATTGTTTTACATTTGTAATTTCGGGGCCTTTAATAGCTTAATATGCGGTACAGGTTTTGCACATCGTTTGAGGGCTTAAAGTTATTAACTTTTATTTCTTTTGGTCTTTTGTGGAGAGTTGTTGCAGTGCCACTCACATCCTCCTTATTCCATGTTGACAAAGTTTGAAGATTTTCCTTCCTTTTTATTGAAAATCATTCATAATTGTGAGTCCTAAATGCTCTTTCAACGCGTTAAATATTTGGAAATAAAACTTTTTTACTGATGAATATTGTGAGTAAGAAACGTGGGTGGCATTTCATCGGGTAATATACCCATTTGAAGGTCATGTTTGTACATATGTTTTAAACAATGAGGATAATTATCCATCATATCAAATGTTTAATTTGGTAAGAACTGGAGGTAAACTGATTATTTCATTTGTTGACATTTGTTGTACAAGTTTCAAGGCAGGAAATGTGTGTTATTTCTATCTGATATTCTTCCTCAGTCATAATAACCTTACATCTCTACCGATCTGAAAAAAAAAAAAAAAAAAAAAAAAAAAAAAAAAAAAACACGACGGGTGCCGTATACGATGCAGGAAATGCTTACCTTTTCGGAGCACCTGCTTTCACTCCCAGTTTTAAGTGGAATTCGTGTTGTTTCTTATTTATTATTTGTAACTGTTGGTGTAAATGTGTTTTGGTTTTATGAGTCTTTTTTTTACTCCTTGGTTTTGATTGTTATTGTCTTCTTATTGTTTACCTTTTTGGAAAAAAAAACCAATCAAATATACTACAAAGAACTATTTCTTAAAACTAAATATCTACTTTTCATAACTGATGTGCTTTATAAACAACGGATACATACATACATTTATCTCTTCATCGTTTTTTATCCGTCTTAATACCATTTTGTCCATTTGACAATTGAACCTTTATCTAAATTTTAATACCAAATAAATTATATTTTTTGGTTATACTCTGACGAACTTAAACATATTTTAAAATATTTATATTGAGGTGAACTATATTTTATGACAAAAAGTAAAATCACAAAAATATAGAACTCCAAGGAAACTTCAAAACGGGAAATCCTTAATTAAATGGCAAAATTAAAAGCCCAGGAATTTACTTCTTTGTTGTTTATAAGTTCATTTTATAGAACTGTCAGAATTTTTTTTATTAAATCGTATTATTTAAACTGATCACACTATTTTATAAATCTTGGATACATATCAAAAGGAATATGTATATACGCTTGAAGAACAGTTGGAGGACGCTCCTTTAACATTAAAAAATATTGGGATTCATGCTGGAATGTTATCTATACATGTACTTTGATATGAATTTAAATTGTTAACTTTGCAACCTATTAATATTTAATTATCATATGCTACATTTAACTGGAGATTTTATTTGATTCCTTTGGTAAAAAATATGAATTTGTTATAAATCATGTCAATACCGACTACTGAATTGATGATACCATCGGGTACTGATAGTTCAACAGCAGAGGTATCGAGCCCTTGTTGTATAAAATGAAAACACCACATTAAATAATTGCATGCCTTCGAAGCACTTTTCTTGGTTAACGTTTATCAGGAACACCGAAAGCTGAATATTTGAAAAAAGTAAAATCACAAAAATATTGTATCCCGAGTAAAATTCAAAAAGGAAAGTCCCTAATCAAAAGGCAACAGCAAAAGCTCAAACACATCGAACGAATGCATAATAACTGTCATATTCCTGATTTAGTACAGGCATTTTTTATGCAGATAATTGTAGATTGAACCTTGTTTAATAGCTAGCTAAACCTCTCATTTGTATGACAGTCGCATCAAATTCCATTATATTGACAACGATGCGTGATCAAAACAAACAGACACAATAGGTAAAAATGACAAAAATAAGGATGCAGCAACCAATATTGTGTTATCATCTCAAACATTATAAAAACAAGCAAATGTAATAAAGAAGAACAAAAAAAAAATACCTCAAATTTAATAACCTCATTTGCTTTTTTTATGAAGCCGAGTTTGAAAAGTCTAACCTGATACGTAAAAGACTATACTTGACCATCCCTCTGTATAGAACTACATGACATTTACTGTTTAGATATGCTAATAAAGCTCTCATTATATATGTGCTTTCAGAAAAATAAAAACGGGGTCATGAGAAAAGTCGTTTTCTTGCGAACAAAAAGACAATAAGTATATTTATAACATTCCTTTATAAAACTAAGGTTGGTCAAGTTATCTCCTCTTATGTGGCACATTTGAAAATAAAGTTATATTGACATATTCTGTATTGGTAAAACAAAACATGAACACTGGTAAGATCAAACAAGATTTATTTCTATTACTTTATTACGAACAAAGGTGGCGGAATACACACAATCTATCATTAGTGTAGAACTGTACTAAAAAATAATTGCATTTAGAAATGAAATAATTTTTTTTTGTTTAAGCACTTTGTAATGGAAAACCTACTCCGCTTGGAGGATGTTCGGAGGTAGATCCTACAGATAAAATCAAGTATAGAGGTGGAGGAAGTAGAAATCAAGGAGGTGGAACGTGTGTATCACCAGGTCTATGTGCAGACTGTAAGGACGGATTTTACGCAAATTGGGCACTCTGTACAAGTAAGAAGACATACGCATTATTTATGCCTTTGTTTTATATCTACATCGTCTTGATTGTAAATGATTTTTATTCAATAAGATAAAAGATAGCTTGTTATAATGCTGCATAATGTAAATCATATTGAACTATTTTATAGATTTGAATATGTTGTTGTTTCCATTTGTCATTTGTGTGCGTGATATTCTACTCTACAAAAAAATGCAGTTGAATTATCATTAATAATTTTAAAGTATCAAAATACATCGTCATTTTTGATAATCGAAATTCTTTATTTAGGCAAAAAAAAAATCTTTTTGGTGGGAAAAAGTTCTGCTGTTTTACAGCCATTACATCTATTGGGTATTGTCAAATCATTTTTTCACAGTCCACGACGACAAAAAAACCCGTAATGAATGTTGATTTAGAAGTAAATCAGTAAAAAGGAGAGTGTTTAGTACTAAACGTTAAAAATATGGGTATACATATTATAATTAATAGACCTTATGTATTTGTTTGAGCGAAAACTATTATGATTCAACGCCTAACTCTCAAAATATGATGTATCCTTGCCATTTTACTGTTTTGCCTTTTGCCAGTCAGTCGTTTTTAATTTAGTTGCTGTCTAGCTTTATGTCATATTTGTGTTATTCTTCATTTTTGAAGCATAGGCGTTAACATCTATTATTCCAGAATTGTTCATTCTGTGTTAACATGAACTATCAATGATATGGTCATTTGGTATATTATCTACCTGTGATAGGCAATAATAGGAGGTGATGGAAAAAATTCTTTTAAGGAAGCGTCATTTTCAATAAGACGCCTGTGCTTTCGGATAGTAGATGAAATATTTGTCAAATCGGGATGGAAGGTTACAACAAACGGAATTCTATCTGCACGGGTCGTCTTATCTTTGTTTTCCATGAGGCTAGTTCGATCTTTTTCTTGGACTTTATCAAAAGCGTCTCTGATGTTTTTGGTTTTGTATCCTCTTGATTTCAGCTGTGTTTTTAGTTGTCCCAAACGATAATTTAGTTTGGATTCCGAGGAGCTTAGTCTGATGGCTTGACTGTAAGTTATACTCCTGGAGCAGTGTTTCGGGTGACAACTTTTTGGAGAAAGGAACTGGTGTTTATCAGTTTTCTTTGTGTGGAGATCAGTTGTCATGACCCCGTTTTTTACAAATGTGGTGGTGTCGAGAAAAGCAATTGTCTCGCTTGAAAATTCAGATGTAAATTTAATTAAGTGATGGAACTGATTACAATGATCTAAGAAATCTTTCAAATGTTTTTGCGGTATCGTTCCATTTCATGTCAATTTCATGAATAAAACGCAGCCATAACAGGGGTTTGTATGGCACACTCAAAAAGATGCGTTCTTCGAGATCCCCCATAAAAATATTTGAGGAGGAAGGTGGCATTTTTGTTCCTATACTAGTTCCGTCAATCTGTAAAAAGTGCTTGTCGTTGAAAATAAAGTTGTTATTTTCAAGCAATAGATTGAACAATTGAACTAGACAGTCAGTTTGGGGATGTTTATCCTTTCGAGTATTCCATACTTTTTCACACGCGGCTTTTCCTTCATTTTTTTGGAATATTTGTGTATAAAGAATACACATCCATTGAAACCAAAATTGTGTTGTTAGGTAAAGGACTTAAGGAATTCATTTTCTTCAAATAGTCAGTCGTATCTTGAATATGAGATGATAGTTGTTTAACATGTGGTCAAAGGTGGTAATCAACAATTTCTGAATTTTTCTTCGGTGGGATGGCCATTAACTTATACTATAGGTTTCCCTGGAATCCCTTCTTTGTGGACATTGGAAGTAAGTAAAATCGACCGGCTGTGTACGTTTCGTCTGGGCGTAGATAATCGTATGTATCGTTATCTTTATTCATTTCTGAGAGGACGTCATTAATTGTTTTGCTGATTTCTTTGGTTGGATCACATGTTAGTTCTTTATAAAATTTAGTGTTGGAGAGCTGGCGATTTCCTTCTTCGATGTAGTCTGCCTTGTTCATCACTACAACGGCACTTCCTTTGTCAGCTTGTTTGATAACAATTTCGTCACTATATATTATATATAGTGTCAAACATCTGATTAATACCCATATTTTTTTTCTGATACTGGCCTTACATTTGCGCATAACGAACTAGGTACTATTACCTCTTTTTTTCTTCAATTGCGTGGTAATGCTTCGTATGATCACCAAGACAGCATGTGAAAACGTTGCTATCGTGTTTGTGTAAACGTGACATTTTCATAAGAAGTAAATATTATTAGATACAAAGAAACATGATATCCAAAGCTGAAATTGTAAGTATGTCTTATGATCTGAGATTTTTTTTTACATTTAACATTTCAAATCAAAAGGATAGTTGATACCATGAAGTCGACTTCATAGGTAGCTAAATTTTATGTATTAATTTATAACCTGACAAGTGATAAAGATAATTTTTATGCACTTATTTAAAATTTTAAAAAGATATTATCATTTTCTCCGCATGAATCTATAACAACAGTGATAAGCGTCATTAAACATTTATATATATACATAAATTTAAAATGCAGATTTGTAACATGCAGTAACAGATTTTTTGGGGCGTTCATATGAAATGCGTTTTATTCTACAAATTACGTGTTTTTATTATAATTCTTAATAATGAAGAATGTGTCCATATAATTGAAGTGAAATAGTATAGTATAAAAGGGAATATATTTCGATTTGAGCATCTTGTATTGTATTCGGTCAGAATCTAGGTTTCATAAATTTTATTTACGTTCACTCAGCCATTGATCATATACTCTCATTATTTCTAATCTAACATAAAACAAAAAAATATAAAAATAATTACTTTGAATATAGCGTTACTACTCGCTTAGTACACGATAAATTATAAACTGCATCAATATGGCTAACAGTCTGGTATCCCTCTGTTTATAATCAGTTAATTCGACCAACATGCTGGTATCGATTACTCTATTCGACTGACCATTAATCTGGTATTTATCTCTCTATTTAGTCATCAAATTTAAAAATCAACTGAAATACTGCACATTAACTAATATTTTGTCTGTTGCAATCTGTTCAGATAAAAAGTAAAATAATAAAAATTCAAATCGAAAAGTCCTTTTTTACTTATGGCATTATTCTTTAATTTACATAAATGATTTTTTTTTCTCATTGAACAAAATTCTGATTTTTTTTTGTCGTTTGGAATTTCAGGGTGCAACTTTAAAACAATAAAAGTAAAATGTATCTTCTAAACAATCTTATTAATTTAGAGGTTTAACAGACAGAAGAATTTTATAAAGATGCATTTATATTTCAAAGTTTTAAAATGTAAGAAATCCAATATATAGATGTTCAATCACATAAATTTTGGTTTGCATATATTTTATTAGCATCAAGTTAACGAATAACAAGTATATATATATATAAAAGAATATTAAAGCTATTGAAATGTAAATTGATAACCATTAGCGAAAGTGTCCTTCCTATCATATAACCAATTCAACGAATTTGACAAAAAAAAAACAACAAAAAAAAAACATGTAACAACATGAAAGCTGTCTTTGTATACATTAATAAGCGATCGAGGCTTTTCCTAGATGAGAAAAAGTTGAAAATATTTTGCCAAGAGGTATGTTTTTTTATTTAGATTTTTGATATTGAGAAAGGTAGTTTATCCAAATCTGATAACTTTCAACATTAAGATATACTAATTCCTAACAATGATTTTAGTCAATCTAATTTTTAGCGTGAATCCATATTAAAAACGATTTTGTTTCAGTAAGTTTTATTGTAACTTGTATCACATATTGGTATTTTAAACTTTTAGATATGCCAAATTAAAGGGACAGTATTTGAGAGTTATAATGAGAGAAACTATGGCTGTATAACATAACAGAAAATAGTGAAATACATACTTCTTTCAAAATCCATGCTTCAATAACACGGCATATAGCAACATTTCGATAAATACATAAAGACGTTATCTTACGAAATTACCTAAATAGCTGTTTACAAAATGCCTTAATAAGTGACACAGAAACAATTTTAGATGAGTACATTGTCTGTGCTATTAAAGTTATTATATAACATAAAACATTTCAAGAACGGATAAAACACAAAAGTTTTAAATAGTCCATTTGCCAATTACCGATTTGATTCTGTTATTAAACACTTTTTAACCAAATTACTTCCCTTTGTCAATCGTAGACTGGTTCCATACCGGACAAAAGTGGCTTCTGCCAATGCAAAACATGATGAATTGAAAGTGATGTATCGGCGGTTTAACTAATTTTTCATGAAAAATAATTCCTGGTGTCAAAAGTAATTAGCTGAACAACAAATTAATGTAATTAAAAGATTTGAAAACCTAAAAGAATACTCACATTACGCACAGACAGGTAAATGTGCTATCCAGTGTAGATAGAAATTTATGTCCTCATTAGGGGGACGACTAGTAGAAGGGAATCTCTAATTACAGGGTCAATTACGGGAATTGGCAAATAGCCTATTGTACAGCAATATCCGGATATTAGTTAAGAGCTACGCTTGAATGAAATAGATTCCAAACCCGCGTCTGGCGTAAATATGAAATTTTAATCCTAGTATCTATGATGAGTTTATTTCCATAATTTGTGATTATAGCTTCATTTTACGTTTTTTTGTTTTTTTTTTTGCTTTTTTTGGAACAGTACATTTTCAAACATTTTTTTAACACGTCATAAATAGTGCATTCGGACGCTAACATTATTTTTTAAATATATATATTAAGACAGAAGGTGCATAATAGTTATCAACGGTACCAGGATTGTAATTTAAATCGCCAGACGCGAGTTTCGTTTACATAAGAATCATCAGTGACAATCAGATCAAAATAGTTATAAAACCAAACAAGTACAAAGTTGTACAGCATTGAGGACCCAAAATTACAAAAGGTTGTGACAAATACGGCTACGGTAAACTTTTCCTGGGATAAGGTTTATTGTTAGCTTTTCAGTGCGTTCCCATTTATTTAATTTTGATTTTCAAAATGTTTTAATACAAGCATCACTGTTGAGTCTCATGTATAAGAAATCATGTTTTTTTTGTGACAGATTATTATCGTGTTTTCATTGAAAACGTGTTTTAATCGCTTGGTAAACAATCTCTACATATATCTTTCTAACACGGAATTTAAACTTGTTTTCTCAAACGCTACCTCCTCACCATAAGCCAGCGGGAGTAACACACTAATATTCTATTGTAAGGAGGCTGACTTATGAGAATGATACTTTTCACAAAAACGAAAACAAATCACATAACGAGGAAAGACAGTTATATATAGGCATATAAAGCAACATCATGAACTTAGCTACATAGATACGAATGCTATTGCAGACCCATCACAATTTTGTTTTTCTTAAACCATGCCCCCCCCCCCCCGTTTTCAACAGATTGTCGTATTATGCTAGGCACAAACTGTTTTATTGTCTATTAAGATGAGTATATGTATGAATTCAATCACTGCATCAATGTATATTTTCCAGGAACATAACACTAGTAGCACGATTTCAGTCTGAAACGGTCATTTTGGTCTGATCACATCTTGATTGACTGGATTTACCGCTAGAAAAAATCGTCAAGATATTTAAGATAGTTCAGTCGCCGTTCAGATCGATAGCCTCATCAGGTAAATCAGTTCGTTAAGGCGTGTCAAGACGGAAAAGACTGAATCGTCTAGCGGGTTGTTTAGACCCGTTAAGACCGTGTCAGACCAAAACAGACCATGGATACAAAAGAACGTTCAAAATTTTCAGACCCTGTTTTGATCCGTTCAGTATACCGGTTTGATACCACGAGTTGCGCCCCTTCTACTCGATAATGTATTTTAGATTAATACATGTATATATGTATTTTATTATTACAATTTGAAGTATATTCTGATTAATTAAAAAAAAAAGATTAAATCTTGTGTTAATTCTTTATTTCTTTTCTTGTTTTGTTGAGGAACTAATAAATTATTCGTCTATATATATATGTTGTTTAGTTTTTAATAAATGTTTATTTATATAAATATATATTGATAATTAAATGCAAGGACGTACGTTAATTGTATACACACCAGAATGTATGCCATAAATTTAACCTTGAAATGTTGTGAACACCGGTAAAAATGTTTTTTGTATTTGAAGATTAGTAACGGAAAATCCTAAACGTAACCTAAAAAAGTTAAGGAGATGTGGTATGATTGCCAATGAGACAATCCACAGAAATGCAGCGGAGGCAAATTAACACAGTCATGCATATTTTTGTTTTATGCATGACAGTTTCTTTAATTCGTTTTCTGTTGATATATGTCCTAGTTTACCGTTGAAGCTGTTGCTTTTTTGATATGTTTATTTTTTTTTTCGTGCGAGTTACTCTATTAAAGTTGGAAACAAATATTCCCGACATTCGGAAATTCGAAAAAAGACTTCCCGGATCCCGAAACCTGATCATATAATGCATTCAGTCTCTGTCGGGACGGTGTTAAAGTATCACCGTATAAAAATTTTCATTCAAACAATATATCCTTATAATATTTATTTTCTTATCCATATAATATGTATATAGTACTTTGTATATACTTTGTATATATATATATATGGCGTTGATTTAAAATAAAATCTGTTTTAGTTAAAACGGTCGAGTGCAATGGCACGTACTAGTAATCAACCGGGTCAACAGGTAACAAAATCAATGATCCATAACGTAAGAAAGTACATGCCTATTATATTTTACAATTACTCTCATCATCATTCTTGATAAAAAGGTCTAAACTTTAATAAAGAATGAATGAACACGTATTAGTGATGTCTGACCTTCAGTTTTTAATATAAATTAATGCTTATGTTTTTTTTATATTGAGCAAAGTAACGAATGTGAATCTATTATACGTTAAAGGTTCTTATAATATCATATATGTCTAAACACTATACCAAAAGACCATGCAAAATATTTGAGCGCCGCATGTAAAACCATTAAAAAAACATGTACTGTTAGGAAGTTTGTTTAGTACTCAAAAGAAACGTTTCGCTTCTCTACTTATATAGTTTAGAGAGTATTCCTTTAAATTGTGTCAGTTATATAAAGTAGAGTGTATTTGTATTCTATTTATTCATCTAAATGTATCATTATAATATACATTTTGTATTTCACAACTATATATACTATAAGTTGTAGTGTGATTGATTGTTGTTTAAAGTCCAGTGGCAAATACTTCATGCATGTTCAGGACCAGCTGTAAGTTTATGACATGTATGGAACTCACCGGTGTAGTTTTCACGTGTTATAATAGATAAAAGAATAATTATTTTTTAAGATATCGAAACATAAAGGAGGCAAGGCGCATGGCATGGATTACCCGCACTTATCAGTTCTTTTCTCTTTTTTGTCTTAAAAAAAATTCGATTTTTTTTTATATGTTTATATAATTTACGATAACTGTGGTGAATACGTGCTGTCAGACGAAAGATACATATGTGCCCTCTAAATATCTTTTTTTACTATGGATTGTTTGCTTTCGTACTGACGTTTAACACACAACTTTAATTACTGACTGTGATGTATGTAGAAATTCAAACGTACTGGAGAATGAAGGATGCAAATCCAAGCTTTGAATTAAAATGGTCATTAAATTTGCCACACAAATAAAAGAACAAGTGTAAGTGTTGGAATGACATATACAATATATCAACATGTGCATTGTCGGAGAATTTAATTTTGATTTTACTTTGGTAACTGGACAAAATTGAAGAGAGGCAGCCCAATCTTTTCTCCTTTTTGTTACGAGTACAAATAGATTTTATTGGCTTTATAGACATCGAATAGAATTCAGGGCATAACATTACGGAATATGATCTTCAAAATATACAATTTAATACCAATAACGTAACAAATACATTGTTTTTTTTATATATATATATAAAAGTAATTTTTTGATCATCAGTGCAAGCAGTAGCGTTTGTTTGATTTTAAAACACGAATCGATCTATACTATTTAAAATTACAATACGCAAGCTGAAACCGTACCAAGTGATTATTATTTTTGCACACGACATCTAGGCTGTCGTCCCACCTCTAACAGTAGACGGTTCTCTTGGTGGGGATATTGTGCATTCAACCGTGGATATGATAAAATATCTGTAATAAACAAAATTGTAATGTTTTGATTGTGTAATGTCTTAATTTTTAAGGTTACGCGGGTTCGGTATTAAGCGGGACAATTGGTATGAACACATTTCGATATACGTGTAAATTATATTAAAAGAAGCTTTCAAACGCAGTTATTTTCGAGGATATTTAAAGATACATATAAAAAAATCCTTTTTATGTTTTTGAATTAGGCTTTTAATTTCCATTCCTAATTATATATCATTGTAGAAAAAAATTATTTTATACATTTAAAGTACATGTAATTCTTTATGCTAGCTAGTCCATGAATAAAATTGCATAAATCACAAAAACACATTCGGGAATAGCAAGAAAGTTTACCAAAAAAGTAGTGGGAACTTTACTGTTTTTTTTATCATATATATTTCTGATAGTTTTCCCGACCTATTCACCTATTTTCAAACTTGAAAAGGGACCCCTTTCAGCGGCACGAGCCTGGAACATGTACACATGACAGTTGTAAGTAACAGTTATATAAATATACAAGAGAAGATATGGTATGATTGCGAATGAGACAAATGTCCACAAGAGACCAAAATTACACAGACATTAACAACTATATGTCACCGTACGGCCGTCAACAATGAGCAAAGCACATACCGCATAGTCAGCTATAAAATGCATTTCAAAGATACTATAATTAGAATAAAAGGTTAACGTACTTACAAAATATGTCATCTTAAAGAATGTGATTTCACAAATAAATTATTTTCAAATTCGCAGTCCAAGTCAACCTAAAATCGGTTACACACATTTTTAATGTTATAAATCCATTCCAACAATATTATTTTAAACACACACTAGCTTGCCTTTTCATTAATTTGAATAATACAAATTCAGCTAAATTTTGTTTATTCCCATCAACAGAGAAATCTCACACTCATCCCAGACGTTAATAATACTCATGCACTTCAATTTTGATAAACAATTTATTGATACGGACGAAAACGCTTTAACATACGGTTACATTAGGGTTAAAAAAAATGTGAACTTGTTTTTAATTGAATTCAAAGATAGATTAAACGGTAGCTTTAGGCAGCAACCATTTGATTTTCTGGGGGTGGAAAAGGGGGGGGGGGGGCTATGTTTTTTTTTTTGGAAAAAAAAGTTTGTTTCGAGTTTTGGAAAAAAAAATAATTTGTTTTTGACCCTGAGAAAAATAATGTTTGTTTTACCCTCAGCTGACACTATATGTAATGCTAATATTGAAAGAAAAAAAATTTGTCGCCAAAAAAATGTTTGGAAAAAAATCCATAGCCCCCCCCCCCCCCCCCCAAGAAAATCAAATGGTTGCTGCCTTAATAGTGAAATGAACTATTTTTTTGAAGACTCGCCTAAATGTATGTTGCATAGATGTATTTGACCCCAACAGTTTTATTTAGTTCATGCTGTAAATTATATTTATAAAACCATTTATTTGTAAATACCGCATAAATCAGTCTGTTCACTGTTTGAATAAAGAAACTTGTCGATTTTATAATATTGAGAGATATCCGAGATTTTGTAATATGGTGTGATAAACAAGTAATTGAAGATGAATATCATTTTATTTTAGTATGTGAAAAGTATAATGAACTTCGAAAGAAATTTATCAAACCATATTGTTGGAGAAAACCGTCGAATCTTAAACTTTTTAGACGATCAATGCATTTGAAAGGGGGCATATATATACAATTGGAACTCGCCCCTTTTTTTATGCTCGGTTGGGACCCCCTTTTAAAGTGGTTGGGTTCTCACCAGTATCTGTTCATAATGTAAAGGAACTAACCAATTAAAGGGAAGTTTTTATTTCTGACTGAGAAGGTACGAAATTAAATTCATTCATTAATGCTAAAAATCCATTTGATCCTATTCTGCTGTACTGTTATAATGGTATACCTACTTATATGATTATTTGACCAATTGTTTAAATGTAAATATGTTTCACTGATGTAATTGAATATTTGTAATAATTATTTTCTGTAAGTTGTATTGCTTACGAATAAAAGATTATATTATTAATAAAATAAATATTATAACTTTCCTTTTTTGATTGGATGACCATGCAGTGGTGTTGCAACGCCAAGGAACTGGTAATAGAAAGCTATTTTGATTTGATACATATGACAATGAATCTTAACAAAAGGTTCTATAAATTCAATTGTGAAAAAAATCACAATACCGTGCATTAACTCAACAACCGTCCATCGACAAATATTACTCGATATTCATTGAAATGATAACAAGTAAACAGTTATTGTAAAAGCAGAGCAGTCTTAAATTCTAATAGTTTTGTCAAAAATGATTCAAAGTTTTACCGATGCAACGATATTTTATATATTTTGAGTTGAAATGGCCTAGCGGTAGTCTGATCACTTCGAATGCAACACGCTTAATCTTTGCTGGGCATTCGTAAAGTTTTTAAACTAAAATAAGATCTTTATTATTAGTTTTCAAAACATATGTTATATATAATCTATCTATTATAAATCTACGAGGAGTTTCAAGAAAAATGGGGGGGGGGGGGCATTGAAGTCTAACTTTATATATATAAAAAAAATAAAAAAAAGATCGAGATGTGGTATTGATTGCCAATGAGACAACTCTCCAAAAGCATGAAAAGAGATTAACTTCATAAAGTTATAACTAACTAACCCCTTTCAAGACAGACGTTGTCATTTCTGCGGCTCAAGAGATATCTGTGACGAATATCATTATAATTATCATGACATGTTAAGTGTTGGATGTAGCTACAGATAGACAGACATTTTATACTGGAATATTGCTGCAAATTTTATATCGAAGGAATCGCTTTCACATTCTATACTATTATGTACTATATTAATACACACTTAATCATGTTTTTTAAAGTTCAGACTCTGAATTGAGACAGCACTATCGGTCATCTTACATAAAAATAATTAAATTTCTACAAATGTTACAGGTAAATCGGTCCTGCAAGCTACATGCAAGTTAAATCAAGGTTTTTTTTCAACCAATGTGCATGGTATTAATAATTGTAAATATATATTTTCTCTGTTACTATGAAATGTAGTTTTAAGGTAATAAAGTTCATTCGTTCATTAAAGTATTCTTTTTTAGATACTGATCTGTCTTATAAATATTTTAAATTCTAATTCTAAACACAAGGACACCAGTATGGGTTAAGCCAGAGAGCTTCCGAAAAGGGGAAATCCCACCTATGTTTACCTAACAAATACACTCATTTCTGCTCAAAATATCAAAAAGAAATTTTACAGAAATTCTCTTAGATGACCTTACATTCACATTATAGCAAAAAAATGGGGAAAAATTCAAAGGAAAGGCAAAAAAAAATTTAAGAAAAAATATACTGAAATTAAAGGGAACTATATTTGTGAACGAAAATTGACAACGAAAATTGAAGGGGGATAATTGTGTTCCCGGACCAGTACTAACAACACAATTCATAAACAAAAATAAGACAAGTTGCTTTCTTTAAAAAAAGAAATGCAATCGTAAACCCAAATGCTTGTTTGGCATTATATATATATTAGATAATTGTTTAATAAAGATGTATTGTCTTATATTACTTTTGTTGTGCATAAGAATTAGAAACTGACATTGCCTGTTTAGTGGTTTAAATAATGTAATACCGGCTTCACACATCAACGTATAGATCCGACGTACGTCGGCCGAGGTAAAAAAAATCATGCACGCTACCAAAACGCTAGTAATTTTGATGCATTCAACCTGTCAATCATATCTGTATCGTGTGCACAACGAGCTTAAAGCGTGTATTGGGTGTGCGTAAAGCGTACCTTAGCGTTTCTCCTGGTCTTCCTACATTCCCAACTGCAGGTCTGTCTATATGTGAATGTTTGTCAATAAGTCTGTCACATTCGCCCGTCTGTTTACATGTTTACCAGTCCGTCTATGTCCACTGGTTCGTCTACATGTTCACTAGCTTTGAAATAGCTTTCGGTAATTATAAAGAGATAGATTATTTAAATTCCAACGATCACAAATCTAATCTAAATCCGATTTCAATTATTTCGTAAAATACGTTTTTTGACAGACATTACCTTTATCTGATTATCATAATATTCCCAGTTTAAGGAAAAGAAAAGACATTTTTTCTATATATTTTTTTACAAAGTTGCTAATGGTTTAATTATGTCGTAATTTGCTAGGTCAGTGTCGGATTCCGGGCGACATAGCGTACACTTTCCTTTTAATTTTTAGCGTTATTAATATCGTAATTTTTGTATCCTTGCTATCCTTGCTAAATCTTCTACTGTATATCACAGCTAGTGAATAAGTCTAAATGTCCGTACAGTGTATAGTAAGATCTTTTTTCCACACATGGACATTTCATTAGTATAGAAAGTTCGCTATAGTGTTCCATCATGGTCTTAGTGCAGTTTCGAGAGCTTATAGTGCACCGAGGCGGCCTAGGTTATTTTTAGACGCACCGTAAAGTCCCAGTCACACCATTGCAACAACGTCCTGTTTTGATAAATTTGTTAAAATGCTGGGACCATGATACTAATAGTATAATATTTCCCTTTTAAATAGTAATTGTTATGAATGATAATATTTTATATGTATGCTGTCTTAGTTTTTAAATAGTTATTTAGTTAATATGGTGTCTCGTAAGTCATTTTTGGACAGGATATTTTTGTTTTATAGTGTCACGATGTATATTCTGCACAAATAATTTTTATCGCTATCATTATAAAAAACTAGACTATGTGAACCCTAGTGTGAACCGTATGAGATCGCACACAAGACAGCTGATTGGATAAATGGGATGAATTGTTACGCCTACATAAAACTGATATCCAATCGAATGCCAGCAGACACCTGTCAGTAAAAACAAATTGTAAGCGTGGATGGTTAGAGATTTATTTGTGTATTCGATATTTGAAAAATAAGTTAGATAGTCACTATTCGTTTTCCCTTTTTTTCAGCCGGATTTCAATAACTGTTTTTACACTTTCTTATGATTAACAGAAAGGTATTTAAATAGAAGCGCACCACATGTAACAGAGATTTACAAGCATTTAATATAGCGACTTGTGTTTTCCGGAACGTCCTATTTTCAATTATTCACAGACTTTTGCAATATTATTAAACCTCTATTTTTTACCTTCAAAAACTGCTCAAACTTGTATTCTCAGACTAGACAGCATGAAAGACATAAACACTTTTATAAGTCAGTGTACACACGGTGTTTTCCAAACTTGGTAATTTCTTCGCCCAGGGATATGAATTTGACATTAAAAGTCCCTCAAAGCTTTACAATACCCGGTCGTGTCATTTCCGTATATTGTAGATGGAACGAGTGATATACATACACCAGACATACATGTTCCGTTACAGGTAAATTTTACCTTTTTGGAGGACTCCTAAGTGGGGATGCGTTGCATGTGTGCTAATCTAAAAAAAATCAAATCTTTTATTTTTCTAAACTGCGTTACATGCAAATGCGAAATAATTGGTGTTGTTTGTTCAGTCCAATTTATTTATAAATATTAATTTATTCTTTTGAATAAAAAAAACTACGCATGTAAACTTCAATGAATACAATAGTATTTAATACTAGTAGCCTAAATGTAAAACAATTGCAGCAAGATTTGAGGTTGAAGCGGCTCGATCAAAACGTGAATAGATGAGAAATTGTCATCATTCTTCTAATTAATTACAAAGTATTTTGTGAGAACAAATACTTATATTTTAGTGATGGTGATTCATTGTTGTTTGCCTCAGTCACCTCCAGTGGCAAATATTTCATTCGTGTTCATAACGAGAAGCACTTCAAATAGTCGTTCGACAATAAGATTAAAAGTAAACTTGAAATACCACTGAATAATGAGAGAAGATTTGATAAGGATAGAAATTTAGCCTTGCAACAGCTCGCTACAATGGGACCACTAACATCATTGAGGAAGAGTTTTCAATTTGCAGAGAGCGATGGTCCTCTCAATCTACTCTGATGTCGGCCATCTCTATTCATACGTGTAGATACCAACATCACATAACGGTATCTAATTTAGATAAGATCATGACTTTAAAATCGCATTAGTAACGGTGATAATCCTGTTAAACTGTATTGTTTATTATGCTTTTTGGTATGACTATGCGACGGGTCCGTAGAAATACCGCAAAGGACTTCTTAGTGCACTCAGAACTTAAATTTTGCACTAAGAACCATATAGAGTAGTATTTTTGGCACAAAGAAAATGCAGTATGGAAGAAGACAATAAAAAGATACATACTTTAAATTTTCAGAATTGTATCTTTTGTAATAAAGAAGTTATTTAAATATAAGACTCGGCACGTGCCACAATACCCTAATTATCACCCGCGGAGTGTGTAATCAATTAAACAATTGTGTGCATTCATCCATGCTGGACCAATTTGTTATTTAGATTGAATAGGTAAACAATCACAGTCAACAGTTTTTGTTTTGTTTTTCAGTATAACAATCGATCTAAATCTTGTTTAATTGTATATTTTTCCAAGTTTTTTTTCTCTGCATATTTTCTCGAGAAAGTTTTTTTTTGGATATGCAAGTTTAGAATATCTTCTTTGTTAATTTATGAAATAAGATTAAAATATAGATCATATAATTTATTTTAAGAACATATATATAGCAATGTACAGTGGTATAAAATATAAAGAATGATAAAAAAAGAAACAGAAGTATATTATATATATATAAACATGTTTAAATTACAAAAAGAAGAAGTATACACTATATATATATATATATAAACATGTTTAAATTACAAAAAACAGAAGTATAACATTTATATATAAACATGTTTAAATTTAAAAAAGTATAATATATAATAAACATATTCTATTAAATCAAACGAAATGTTGTGTTCAGTTAAAAAAATATGAAACATCTTAACATATTCTATTAAAAAACATGCTGTGTTAAAATTTAAAAAAAAGTAGGATACATTTAAACACATTCTATTAAAACAATTTGTTTTTATTAAAATTTTAAAAAATTATGATAAGGCAGACCTCTTATCCAGGAAATAAATGATAATCTTTATAAATTAAAAAAGGTTGCAAATAACCCTTTGATTTGATACATTATTTTTTAACAAAAAATTGCATTAAATAATTTGATTGTTTTTGAATGAATCGGTTGTAGTTGACGAAGGCAAAAGTACTGGAAACTGGTCCAAATCGTCGATATCTGACGTCGATAGCGGGGTTTGATCTGGTGAACTTGAAAGTGAAGGAATTTCGAAACATTCAATGACTTGCTTCGGTGATTTTGTATGTAAAACCGATGGTTCAGTGGATAACGGCGGTGAAAGAGGTGGAAATTCGTCGAAACAGTCTATCACTGGCTTTATAGAAGTTCTTGTAGTAGCAAACGATGGTTTAGTCATTAATGGAACGAAGTGATTTGGTGTCCATATGTGTTTTGGATTAGTGTAGGAAGTACGCGTCCACATGACAGTTATGCGATTTTCTTCGTCTTTGCAGTTGCGTGGAATGGAATATTCTAAAACAACGGTGAAGGTTAAGAGAAATAATAGTCTAATAGTAAAAGAAGCCCGTAAAATTGTAATTTACAGCATATTCAACGTTACATTATGTAAAAGAATTAATTAACTAATAAAAAATAACAATCGGAAAACAGCGGAGATGAAAGGAAATATCTTTGCTAACACATTTATAATATATAACACTAGATGTAAGAAAGTGTTTATTTTCACGGCTGTTACATTAAAAAAATCTTTTAAAAATTGCACATTTTGTTCCGAGTGTGAATAAATTTTCAATCACGATTTTTATTTTCTTTTTATAATTTTAAAACGAATATGATATCTTAACGTAAATAATAACATACAAAATTGCAACCGTTTGATTTAAAAATCAATTTAGGCGTAATTGAATATTCTATTAAATTTCGTGTTGGAATTAGTTGTAGACTTCTTGATTTGTGAAAAATGGCTCATTTTCTTTATTTTCTTTGCAACCAAGATGATTTGAAAATATTCCATCATTTTAGAATCGAATGATATATCTGATACAGCCGTGTAATAGTTTTGACAATTTAAAAAAAATATTTACTAACTTTTTATACATTGTTACTTGGATGGAGAGTTGTCTCATTGGCACTCATACCGCATCTTCTTATTTATATAAGGTGAACATTTTGAACAAGCAACCCTGTTCGTAACTTTTTAATCTGTCTACTATACTGTTTCTATAATTACTTCGTATCAGAGATATTAAGTATATGTCTATGTTCGAATGTAAAAGTAATAAGAACTACCTCTTGCAGTCTTTCTATTTTTTTCTTGTAGTCGGGTTTTTCTGAACCCCACGGACGCCACATTTTCACACTACCAGATACCAGATATATCTTTATATGTTAACTCGTTTGTTTTCAAAGATAAAGTGAAATAAAAGATGCAACAATTTCTAACAAAATCACTCAAAACTGGCTTCTTGAAAGAAATCAAAAGAAGTTTATTTAACCATTTCTATTTGAGAAATTCATAAGAAAACATTGTGCACAAAATTAATTATTTTTGTATTAATTCCCTCATCAAGCTTGATATACACCAAGCCCGAACATCTTCGTTTATTCAACAATTACCATAAACCTATCAATTAGTCATGATCAAAGATAATTGTTTATTTGTTAAGGTTGATTGAACATGATGATTGGCGATGACCATGTACATCAAGGTATTAACGACAGTCACGTGCTTAGTGGCACGCGCTGATTAAAAAGTCGAATAACTTCATAATTATTAAATATTTTTTTATCAAACTTTGAATTTAATGTTTGTAAGCATGGCCGTTATTAAATACATGTTCTTTGTGCTGATTAAACACTGTTTTCACCTTCTTAGTGCTTAATTCTTGTTCTGAGTGCACTAAGAAGTCCTTTGCGGTATTTCTACGCACCGCTATGCGACCTCTCTCCTGGTTGGTCTCGTGAGAATAAGTTCACCTCGACAGCGAGAGGACTTTAGTCCGAATCCCAAACGGGTCTAACAAAGAGTTTTTTTCTTTCTTTCGAACTGTTAGCTTGTGAACTTACACGTTAAAAATCCATCTCAGTGTGTCGGTCTAGTACAAAGCAGGCTTAATTTTCATATTATATTTCCATATTATAGTTTTGTCCTAAATCTACTGATTTATATCACACCTGCTATAATTTTCAACGATCGAAATAAAAAAAAAAAGGTACGTGAAATATTTCTACGGAACACTTGCATTTTTGTCTAAAAAAAATCACTGCTCCCGTATTATTTAGTCTTGTTGCGGTTTAGGCTTTTTATTCTGTATAGGTTTCTTTCTATAACAAAAATCTGTGTGTTGACTCTTAATGTTTTGATTGATATGTGTCGTTGGGTTGATGTCGTATTAATGTATACCTTTAAAATTGTTTTCAAAACCAAATGATGCATTGGGTATAGAAATATTCACATCTCCCGTTCAATAGTATATCTTTGCTAAAATTGGGTGCGGACGTTTGGTTGTTCGGTTGTATAAATAAGCAGCCGCATTTGGTCGAAAAAAAAAGTCTATGCATGGTGTAGTGAGAGTTTCGCGCTATCTATACGTTAAAAAAAATTGAATAAATCGTTGAAGGGATATACGAACTTTGATTGAAATTTCTAAAAAACGAAAAAGGTCACCTGAATCTCCAAGTAAGCCAGTCGCATGGTTGAATTTAACACTTTAGAAGAAACGAAACGGCCAAAATAAGTTTAGTCTTATTATAAATTGTTGCCAACTTTTTCGTCCGTGTTTGCTTTTATGACAACTTTACCAGATATATATATATAAAAATTTGACAGTAATTGATTCACCAAAACGAGCTCAACTACATGTCGTTGTTTTACGCTTCAACATAAATGCATATGTATGTATACAATGGAGACTGTTTTCTGTTCTACTGGCCTTGTCCTAGATTGGCTGTATACAATCTAACCCCTGACATGGACTACTTTATTAAATGTTTACAAACAAATAAATGCAAAGAGAAAGATTCGGAAAGAAATTCTAAAATTTACGCTAAAAAATAAAATACACAAAAATGGAAACAGTTTTAGACAATTATCATTTGAGAACTATATATAATTAGCATGCATCACTAAATGAAACTGATAAATTGATTGCTCCCTTAATGTCCAGTGGCAAATATATCACGCATATTCATGACGAGATGCGAAATGGATCAACCTGAAGCAAATGATTGATACATCACCAAGACAGAGAGTTCGCTGAGGTAAAACGTATGCCGTACTAGAATGCTGTATGGATTTTGCTCATTGTTAAAGGCCATACAGTGACCTTTGAACGACTTTGACCCTACCCCTGCAGAGCTATAGAAAAACAGTACATTAAGGGGTGTTACACAGACTCTTTTTCGATGATACACAGACTCTTTTTAATTGTTACACGGACACTTTTTATGAATAGAATCACTCATGCATGATCAGTGAGTTCATGGGCACTTTAATTTTCAATTAGATTTGAACTTTTTGGTTCACCGACTTATTTCCTGTCTTTTTATTGGATAAAATATTTACGTTAGCATCAATATCTATTTTCCGAAACATTTCCAGTAAAATACTATTCATATCAGTACACCAAGGGATTAGACATTTAACTTCAAGGGAGGGGGGAGGGTATGGTATAATAAATCAAATTGTCATCACTGTTGGGTTTCTCGTCTGAATATTTTACATTAACTGTGTCAGATGCCTCATTACAGGCTGAACCTTTTATAGGGTGCTCATTATAAAGTTTTAGTTTTTGGTCATTGTTGAAGGGTGTGCAGTGACCTATTATATAGTGACTAACAAGTAAATCACTTGGTCTACATGATTTAAATGGTTGATACTCGTCTCACCATATCTCCTTAGGCCAAAATAAAAATTGTTTGTTTCCCCTCCCCAGACCCAGGTAAAAAATAAGCCCCCTGGGATGGGAAACAGACATTCTTTTAAATGTGGCCTTATTCATGATCTTTTTATTGAAATTCTGTAATAAGAAGATTTTACTAGTCTATAAGTATCACATAAACTTTACATTATCAATAATCCATTAAAATGAAGTCCAGTCAAAATAACCATGCCAGACAGATATCAATGGATATATGACAGATAATTTCATGAATTACATGAATTTTTGAATTTCACAGTTCTTCCATACCCCAAATTTATGGTTAAACGTTTATAGTAACCATAGAAACAGAGAAAAAGACTAAACATAAAAACCATGAAAATGGTGTCATTGTCAGATGAAATAAGCCATTCAAAAATGTCAAACATGTACAACTTACATTTATTCCATAATTATGCCAAAAGTAGTGATCCTATACATGTACAATGTAGCTTATAGCTTATGAGAAACATTGATGACCTTCGGCTATTGTCTGCTCTGAAGTTGGGTTGTTGTCTTTTTTGGCACATTCCCCATTTCCAGTGTCAATTTTATTAGGAAGTATAAACTGAGAAACAAACCTAACCATGTTAACATTGTATCAAACTGAAATAAGGGTTGAGATCTCACAAACATGTTTAACCCCGCCGCATTTTTGCGCCTGTCCCAAGTCAGGAGCCTCTGGCCTTTGTTGGTCTTGTATTATTTTAATTTTAGTTTCTTGTGTACAATTTGGAAATTAGTATGGCGTTCATTATCACTGGACTAGTATATATTTAAGGGGCCAGCTGAAGGACGCCTCCGGGTGCGGGAATTTCTCGCTACATTGAAGACCTGTTGGTGACCCTCTGCTGTTGTTTTTTATTTGGTCGGGTTGTTGTCTCTTTGACACATTCCCCATTTCCATTCTCAATTTTATTAATCACTTAAATTATCCATGAAGGTCAAGGTCAGGTCAACCCAACCTGATAGACAAGTAGATCTTTCAAGATACTCATATACAATAAAATGTATCCAATTACATATATAAAATATATACAGTATAAGAGAGCATTTCATTGATTAAGTAACAGTATATTTTACATGCAGTCATTGAACCATGAAAATGGGGTCAGTTGCAATGTACATATAATGGCAAACTGAAACATCATAACATATTAATTAGCTACTAGCATCTGAATACAAGACAAGAAACATCCAGCTCTTTTAGCTTTTAAAATGTAAAGCTCTATAAAACAGCTTACATCATCACCCCAAGACTGTAATACAAATTTCTTGTATACAACCAACTTTCATGACTTTTGTGTAAGGCGAGACAAAATAAAATGATACTTTGAAGTACATGTATTGTTTAATATGTTTGACTACTATTATAAAATGCCAGTTTCAGAATGAACAGTAATTTAGAAGATTATTAAAATACATGTAGATACATTCAGACTATTATAACTATATAGCAAGCTGTCATTCGACTCTAACCAACAACCATGCCAGGGCTGTAAAGCTTGTCTAGGTTGGTAAAAACTTCCATCATCATGCATATATATGACACTAACCAATAGTGATGGACCGTGACAGACCCTCATGGAAAGTAAAGGAGGTTTAACACTTCCTGGTGGTACATGTAGCCAACAATAGCAATGGCAGCATAGAAACTCTTATTATATCCAAATTCTTATTTCAAATGAATAATTATCCAAGGTGAATCAGATGATGTATGATCATGATGCTGCACTTTTAGTATTGACAATGATTGATATATATTCACTGAAACTAGAAATTTCCATTATTCCAATTTTCTATTCTTAATGATATAACTATCCAAGATAATCATGGAATTAAGATATGATGCACTACTAATATTCCTAGAAAACTTTAAATTCTCTTTATTTCAAATTGTTAATATTACTTATTTCAAATATATATATATATATATATCAAAGGTATGCTCTGTCACCAAGTAATGTAGTACATTGTATTTCCTACATTTTTTCTATGAATTGTAAGTTTGCTATTTGTTCAATTCACAATTCTCTTTTTGTCCAATCAGATCATCCCATCAACTGTACATCATGACATAATGCTGTTAGCTCTATCAACGTTATTTCCAAACCAATAAGTAACACAAAATTATGAATGAATCCACCATTTCACAATTTATAGCTACAGGTACAAATGAGGTACCATATGAGAGTAACTTAGTGACACTATATATTTCCTATATATACATTGATATACATGATATATGCCGCTTCATAATCTGGCTGGGAATCATGCTCAAACCAATGTGATATCTTATCTACAAAAAAAATATACATTAAGAATAAAGTATTTATTATATATAAACTTGTATTTACAAGAAAAACTAGCAATCATAAGTTGCTTGACAACAAAGTTTAATGATGTAAAGAAATGAATTTATGACTTATACAATTTAATTGATAAGTCCCTTATGAGAAGAAGAATAAAACCCTTTTTTGAGGTTCTATTTCTAAAACAAAATGTTCTCTCTTTCTACATCAATGTTTTCTTAGGTGTATACTTCATTGAAGGGTTACTGTCTAATAGAGGCTATAGCACTATACTTGTTGTGATCAATTTATAATACTTTTTTATTTTGAAATAGAATTTGTTGAATATTACTACCAACGTGACATGGTGACAAAGCAAATAGTATTTATAAGATTCTTCTTCTTCTTCTTTATAATCCATCAACATACTGATGATAACGTGTCGGGCACTTATTTAACTATGCCGCGCATGCGTGGGATCTAATTTTTATTTAGTCATGACAGTCATGACAGTGAATAATATACAAAAGATAAAAATAAAAATTTCAACATAATTTCTTTTTCTTGTTATAACATATATTTAAGTTCTACAAAATTAAGAGCATAACAAATCATTTATAACAAAATAATGAATCATACCCGGTAAAATCTTAAATTTCTTATCACAAAAGATGAAAAGTGTTAAAAATTGTTGTTAAGGACGCAATGCCGTCTCATCATTTGGAATCAGGCATGTCAGGGCACAATATCAATATACTCTTTTTTTTGCCCCGGGCAATTTTGAGGTTATTGCATATATACAAACCCAAGCCTTGAACATGTTGAAGGTATTCATAACACATATGTGACAAATTATAATTATTGTACATCACCCACCAGTGGCTATATAAATAGGTATATCATCGTCGTAACTAGTCCGAGATTACTCTGACGTCCAAACGTAACTAGTCCGAGATTACTCTGATGTCCAAACGGCTGTTTTGCCAGACAAGCTTGTCTCGGACTACATCGTAACATGTGAAGATTGGTTGGTTATTGGTTAATAAAAAAAAGTGACCAATATTTCATGCAAATTTAGGACGTGACAGTTATCAATACATTAACATACAATATGTAGGATTACTCGATCAGGGGTTTAGGTCTTGTAACTGTTGTATAGCCTATAGGCCATCCCGCACAACCATACCATTGTGAATACCCCACATGTCAATGCATGTTAGGCAATAAACAGGGGTGGATCCAGCCATTTTTAAAAGGGGGTTTAAACCATACTTGTTTATATGTAACTTTTTAAATCATGCATTGATCTTTCAAAAAACATGAAAAAGGGGGGGGGGGGGTCCAATCACAGGAACAATTTTTTAACAAGCCCAAATTCTTACTTTGCCTTTGAACAGGCTACTATCCAAGAGTGTGGAGTATTGGAACGTCGATTCATACCTGTATGCACAAATTTAACAAATGTGAACATTTTTCCTTCAAACTCTTGGGTGATGATCCATGATCATGATCAATGATTATTCTGATAGACATGTATTAAAATATTCATTTCTACTCACCAATTGCAATTTCCAGCTCAGCTTATATTGTACTATAGTTTCCTTCTACCATGTCAACGATTTTGTGTAAAATAAGTTAGCTATTAGAAGCGCTGACACTGCCGACACACATGCGACATGAATGCAACAAAAATAAAGAGGGTACGGTAACGTTAAATCGTTTACGGGCGAAGAATTATTTTCCGTTTTTAATTAAACTTGTCAGATTTGATTATTTTATCGTCGAAAAATGTCCCTAATGGATAGTCATTCAAATTAAACCAGCTTTATTATGCTGTGTGCATGTAATATATATGTAACCTGGTCTTTAAATGTACTTTAAGTACAGTGTCTGACGTATTTATAAACATTTTCTTGATTATTTATCCTATTTCAAATATTAATTTGAATGAATTTATAAGCCTTTTTCTGCTATAATATTCAAACTTTATTTTTTAACGAAGGCTTCTGGTATGTAGTTTTTTTTACAAAAGGCCCTCGAATTATAGACACATTAAAAAATAAAGATGGAAAGTCAAACGCATGAGTCTGGCAAAAATAAAGTTAACGGACAATGTCATGACAATAAACGGAAAACGATAAAAGACAGAGTTATATCTATATATTTTTTTCCCTTCCTCAAATTTACTCAAATGCAATTTATATAGGTAACATAAAAAGATAAATGATAATGCATTCATTTACAATATTTAAAAATAGTTACATCTTAAATTTAATTTAACATATTAAGATCACGTTTTCACGTGTTCACGGCCGACATCCGTTATTATTAAATAAGGGTGTAAAAATGAATGACAAATTCTTCACCACGTACGGCAGTCTGTAATTGCATATAAAACGTATTGCAATCACTTGTAAACCATTAAATATAAAGGTTCAGGTGCTTATATTCAATAATCAAATATTATTTCGGCAATCTGTTGATTTTTTTAGTCAATTCGCGGCGATTTGTGCAGCAGTATGACTTTGAGCTACTTTTTTTATTTATATAATTATAAAACAGTGTTAAATAATTAAATAGGAAGAAGTTAGAATTCAAATTGAATATTTGTTTTATTTAAATAACATGATTAAGGGGACGTGGTAGACTTTCAGTTAAAAAATCGTCTTCTTTCACAGTTTTATTTTATTCTTGAAAGGGGAGCAACCCCTGATAAATAATGGGAAAGTTTCACTCGTTTTGTGTCCAAATTATTAAAATCTGAACACGACTGGACACGGTCTGACAACATCTTGATGTCAGTTTGTATTCATGGTCTGTTTTGGTCTGACACGGTCTTAACGGATCTAAACAGCTCGCTAGAAGATACAGTCTTAAATATCTTGACATGCCTTAACGGGACTAATTTACCTAATGAGACTATCGATCCGAATGGAGACTTAACGAACTGACAAATCTTGACGTTTTCCTCTAGCGGTAAATCCAGTCAATTAAGATACGATCAGACCAAAATGACCGTTTCAGACTGAAATCGTGCTACTAGTGTAATGATAAAGAAGAACGTATATTATTTGCTGATATGGCTCCTGTATATACAAACTATTTTATGTGGGTAGGTTACATTTAATCTTTTATTACATAATCGTTTAAGTGTTTCGAAAGTAATAATCGTACTCAGTTATAAATTGCCATACCTCATTCAGTACATTGCGCGTACTGTGTTTTCATTTGCTTGATGTGTCTGAGCTGCTGATTTTGCAGTCTGATAAAGTACGTTTGATTTTTTCTTGTAGTTGATATTTTTGTTTTTTTTAACGTTTGAACACTACCTCCTTATCTGTGTTAGTTCTTCAGCTTTTCTGTCATTACAATACTAGTTCCCTGTCAGTGGACATGTACAGACACAGTGGCGTCATTAAATATGTGAACGCACAACCCTGTTTACTTTGGACAGTACTAGTGAAACGCACCAAAAGTGTAAGGAGAAGTTAAACATTTGTATTTCGATATTTGCAAAATAACCTTCTTTCATAATCCAAATAAGAGTTCTTATCGAATTTTAATTAGACTAATTGTAAATAATTTCTTCATACCTAACATTTAAACTTTAAACATATCCGAACTACATATCTGCTATCGTATCTCTTTTTATATAACAAACTTTGATTAAGCCAAATATAGTTTATTAATTTTCAAATTTCATTTAGGAAATGCAAAATGTATCTGTATTGTATTTAAAAGAGTGACGAAAGATTACAAAGGGACAGTCAAACTCACAGATCGAAAAGAAACTGACAAAGTCATGGCTGAAAATGATAAAGTGAAACAGACATATAATAGTACAGAAGACACAACATAGAAAACTAAAGACTAAGAAACAGGAACCCCACCAAAATCTGTGGTTGATTTAAGGTGCTCTGAAAGGGTAAGCAGGTTCTGCTTGAAATGTGACATCCGTCGTGTTGCTCATATTATAAAAAATCTGGTAAATAGTCTAATTCAATAGGTCACAGTCATGAAAAGGGAAGAAGGTTGTAGTTACGACGTACGGAACATATCCGAGATCATCTCTGAAACGGTTATTCCATAACGGTCAATCAACTTGTGATGGCGTACGTAAATTTAACGAAGGAATGATTTCTACTTCACCATTTAGAACTCTTGGTTTCATAGCTTCCTTGTGAGCAGCAACCCTATATCAAGGAAATCATGATAGGAAACACAGGCCCGGGAATACTGTATCACTTGAAAGAAATATTCTCCGTATGCATGCGCAGATGGATGGTTGCTACATAGAAATGGAACGTTCGCAATTGTGAAGCTGAAATCATCTCTACTGTATCTGTTGTATCCCTTATTTCTAGTTCGATGGGATAGATGCTATGACAAAAATCAATTAGGCCAGAAACAGTCAAATGTAGTTTATCAATTTTCAAATTTCATTTTGAATTACAAAATGTATCTGTATTGTATTTAAAAGAGTGATGAAAGGTAACAAAGAGACAGCCAAACTCACAGGTCAAAAATATAAACACTAGCAAAGCCATGGCTGAAAATGCTCAAGACAAACAGACATATAATAGTACACAAGACACGACATAAAAAACTAAAGACTAAGCAACAGGAACCCCACCAAAATATGGGGGTGATTTAAGGTGCTCCGACAGGGTAAGCAGATTTTGCTTGAAATGTGGCGTCCGTCGTGTTGCTCATATTGTAAGAAACCTGGTAAGTAGTCTAATTCGATAGGTCACATTCATGAAAAGGGAAGAAGGTTGTAGTTACGACGTAAGGAACATATCCGAGATCATCTCTGAAACGGTTATTCCATAACGGTCAACCAACTCGTGATGGCGTCCGTAAAATTAACGAAGGAATGATTTCAACTTCACCATTTGGAACTCTTGGTTTCAAAGCTTCCTTGTTAACAGCAACCCAATATCACGGAAATCATGATAGGAAACACAAGCCCGGGAATATTGTATCACTTAAAAGATATATTCTCCGTATGCATGCGCAGCTGGATGGTTGCTACATAGAAATTATTAATTCAAAATCTTTCATACGTCGTTTGCACTTGGGCGCTTTTGTTCAAATGATTACTTGTGAATTAACGTGGCCGTGTCTCCTGCTATATATGCATTATCTGATCCGAAAGAAGAAATTATATACAAGGATGACTTTAAAATAAAAATCACACTATAATATTTTATATACTAGTAGATGATTTCAGATTTACCATGTTTTTTTTTAAGTATTGAAGGATAGACAATGTTACCGATACTTTTCGACAAGATCCCATTTGAACTTAATGATAATGATGTCAATATTTTATATTTCAGAGTGTGCACATATTACAGACAATCATCTTATACGACAAGCTGTTTCGTTATTGGTAGATGTACACGTTATCGGTAAGTAGTAAATTACAATCAATGTTAAAAGACTAACCACGTGCATTTTTAATGTCATGAATTTCAGTTAAAAGCACTGAACTAATTGATAAATAAAAACGCTCGAAATCACTATAATAAAACAGAAGTAAAATAATTGAAAATTTCCAATTAACAAAGATTATGAATACATTTGGTCTTTGTTAACAGCATTTAACATATAAGCTAATTTATTTTGCAATACAAACTTGATGCACAATCAATAATTTACTGTTTTATGTCGGAAATATAGGCTACTAAAATGTCAAAATATTGCAACTGTGTTATAATTCGTACCTTGGAATTTTATTTCGTCTTACCTACAATGAGGGTCACAAACCTTCTTCCGAATTTGCCGAAATTCAACATAAAGCTAGGTGTGCCGTTAACTATTATATCTCCATGCCGTTTTGTTATATAAAAACAACGATTATCAAACTTATGATCTTAGGATATGGAACAACTTTAATCAAAGATGTCAAAATCAATATCGTTGTGTCTCTTCCCCATTACCTCAACATCCTTTTTTCAACCATATCATACACGCTTTGCTTTATTTATATTGGTGCTGTTGGTCAATCGTTGCACCTGGATTTTATAAAATGAATAACGTCCGCATCGTAAAAATTTTCGTGTTTTGAGCCAACATTTTTACTGAGTAATGTTTAATAAACTGAATGTCAAAGCTACCCTAATGAAATATGTAAACATATTATTAACATTTATTGTACCATTTTCAGATATAAACCTGTAACGAAATAATCTATCGATATATTATCAAACAAAAAATCTAATGTTTTCTATTTATATATTCCATTTACAGTCGAACAAGTTATTCTGCATGTTGTGCTGGGTATTCAAACATTACACCTGATTGTACATATCGTAAGTATCCAATAAGATGATAGTCAACAGTAGTTTGATAATCTTCAAATTTCGAAAATATACTAATACATATCAGGGTCTCAAAGAGAAATAAAAGTAACTCATTTATTACTGAAAAGCAAGACTATTTAACTTGACAAATCTCAGAAATCTACTAAATTATATATCAGTCCGAAATGAACAGTATTTATACTAGCCCTAACTGATTTGTACTCGACCATTCCAAATTGGTCTGATATTCACTCGATATTACTCGACTCGTCCTTTGAACGTAAACTTGAAATGTACTAAACGAAATTAAAACTAATTTTAAAGAGTTTATACCATATACGAGTTATGTCTGAACGGTACTCCACAAATATTAAACATTCCTGACCAATTTCAAACCAAACTTGACAATAAACTGACATTCAATGATTCAATAGCTATTAACAAACACCTAATATTTATTGGGCATGATAATATACGATTAACCATTTTATCAAATCATGTATTATTTGGTTTAAGATTTTATCAGAAACTGATTCATAATACGCATTATAAAAAAAATCTAAATTGAAATACTTATAATAATAAAAAGCTTGTTATTTACTGATGCGTTTTGTGCACTGTTTGTCTTTTCACAATTTCGCTTATTTTGCCATGAAGTCGTCAGTTCGTTTGTATCTTTCCCAATACTTTCAGTTACTTTCGATGAAAGATTTACGTCAGTTAAATGTATTTCTATGCCCCATTTATGGGCATTATGTTTTCTGGTCTGTGCGTCCGTCCGTCCGTCCGTTCGTCCGTTCGTCCGTCCCTCCGTCCGTTCGTCCGTCCGTAGGTTCGTCCGTCCTTCCGTTCGTCCGTCCATACGCTCGTCCGTTCGTCCGTCTGTCCCGTTTCAGGTTAAAGTTTTTGGTCGAGGTTGTTTTTGATGAAGTTGAAGTCCAATTAACTTGAAACTTAGTAAACATGTTCCCTATGATATGATTTTTCTAATCTCAATGCCAAATTAGATATTTTATCCCATTTTTACGGTCCACTGAACATAGAAAATAGAATTGCAGATGGGGCATCCGTATACTTGGGACACATTCTTATTTTGTCATCTTTTAAACACTTTTTGAGCCAAATCACCTTTGCAAATTATCTTTTTTTACTTACTATACCAATTCGTGACTAATTTTTTAAATTATTCCAAACCATTCATAATTTCTAACAATCACTTCATTTTAACTGTGTTGGATAGACAGGGTAATTGCACGTGAATTAGTACCTTAAACGAGCTTTTTATGATAAACTGACGTTAAATCTGTTCATGTAAACGTTTGAAGTAAATTTCGCGTCAATTTGAAAGATAAAGTTATTTAAATAATATAAAAATATTTTTACAAAAAATATGTAAATTTGTTTTAAGCTCTTTGTAATGGAAAACCTACACCCCGTGGAGGATGCTCTCAAGAATACACTACAGATGCAATATACTATAAAGGAGGAGGAAGTCGAAATCAAGGAGGAGGGACGTGTATATCTCCTGATGTTTGTGCTGACTGTCAGGATGGATTTTACAACAATGGTGCACTATGTACAAGTAAGAACATGTTTAGATATCTATACATCTGTTTCATCAAAAAGTATTGATAGGACATCACAATATGCTTTTAATATTTGACTGATTAAGAATGGATTGTTGTATTAAGAAGAGTTGTCTTGTATCAATTCTTGTATAAAATGATGACTTGCAGAAAATGTAAATATTAAAAAAGAATGGCCAACGAAGATACAAGTATCTTGTCTTAGGGAGGGATACATCCTACTTTGTAAAGGATCACTCTGATTCAAACAAAAAATTCTCTGAAACTGATATTAACAAGATGCTTGATTTCTTGATTGACAACATATTTGTTACATTCGGAGGACGTGTTTTTCAACAGACTGTCTGCATTCCAATGGGAACAAACTGTGCGCCTTTACTTGCCAACTTGTTTCTTTATTATAATGAGGCTGACTTCATGCAGGAACTTCTTAAGAAGAAAGATAAGAAGTTAACAGTATCATTAAACTCTACTTTCCGCTATATAGATGATGTTCTTTCACTAAATGTTTCAAAATTTAGTGACTATGTGGAACGCATCTTTGCCATCGAACTAGAGATAAAGGATACTACAGATACAGTTAAGTCGGCCTCATATCTTGACTTACATCTAGAAATTGACAATGAGGGTCGGTTGAAAACAAAACTTTACGACAAAAGAGATGATTTCAGCTTTCCAATTGTGAACTTTCCATTTCTAAGTAGCAACATTCCAGCAGCACCTGCATACGGGGTATATATCTCCCAATTGATACGATATTCCCGTGCTTGCATTTTCTATCATGATTTTCTTGATAGAGGGTTGCTGCTCACAAGGAAGCTATTACACAAAGAGTTCCAAATGGTGAATTTGGAATCATCCCTTCGTAAATTTTACGGACGCCATCACGAGTTGGTTGACCGTTAAGGAATAGCCGTTTCACAAATGATATCGGATATGTTCCTTACGTCGTAACTACAATCCCCTTCCCTTTCATGAATGCGACCTACCGAATAAGACATTTTACCGGATTTGTTATCACATAAGCAACACGACGGATGCCACATGTGGAGCAGGATCTGCTTACCCTTCCGGAGCACCCTAGTTTTTGGTGGGGTTTGTGTTGTTTATTCTTTAGTTTTCTATGTTGTGTCATGTGTACTATTGTGTGTCTGTTTGTCTTTTTCATTTTTAGCCATGGCCTTGTCAGTTTATTTTAGATATATGAGTTTGACTGTCCCTTTGGTATCTTTCGTCCCTCTTTTAATACACATATTTAATGTCACAATTGTGCATTATTTTATTGACAACATCAATGTTGTTTTGTTGCGTTGTTGGCTTGATGTCTCAACATTTAATCTGTTGGCTCGAATAAAAGTTTCCCCTAAATGTAAATTAAACTAATTCAAATTATGCAATTAAAGTGCATTTCGGGAAAACATTTGAATAAAAGAATAGTGACTGAGGTCAAATGACAAACAAAGTTTAGTAATTTGCAAAAACGTTTAGAATTAAGTGTTTAAAGTATGTGTATAACGGATAATGTATAACCTGTCTTGTATATTTATATGATTTTGTTTTATAAAAGGACGAGGTGTTAAACTCTCAGAATAAAAACCGCGTCACATTTTTATGTGCATTTTCCTAGTCAATAGCCTTTAGTCTAATAAGTATCATTGCCTTATGTCATATATGTTTTTCTTTTAATTTATTAAAGGCTTTTGAAGCTAATACGAACATTTAAACCAAGTATCAAATATATGTTTAAAACCCATGTAAGTCATTACTGATACTAGCATTACATTTGCCTATTACGGACGTGATATAATGTGAGTGGTATAAATAAATATGTAGGACTCTAAAGTGCGATGGTACTCTAAAGTGCGATGGTCACGCTAAAGTGCGATGGTCTACGCTAAAGTACGATGGTGTATCACGCTAAAGTGCGATGGCTGTTTGTTCGCTAAAGTACGATTGTTTATCACGTTAAAGTGCGATGGACCAAAAGGGTAATGTTAAAGGGCTAAAAGCTTTAAAGAACACGGATGTGATGATAAATAGCCTTTTTGCAAAAGCTAGTATGATAAGGTTTTATAACATATGTGATAGGCTTTATAATTACCGGTAGGCATAACTAATTGTTTCTAAATTAAGGAAAACGACCACATAATAATTGCTAAAATGGTAATTTAGGTGTGACAAAAATCTCTATATCCTGTATATGATTAAAAAAAAATTAATTCGGGCGTATCAAATATTTGGATAATTGGCGTAACTTGCCGCTCACACAGTCTATCACTAATGTCAAATCTCCCCTTGAAGTCGTCATTGTAAATTACAAATACAAATCCTTCATTGTGAAACATTTATTTGTTTAAAACATTCTTAATTTAAATGAGAGAAATGCAATGTTCTCCGAGCTTTCTCCTTTTTCGCAGCGAGTATAAAAACAGATTGTATTTTCCTTCAATGTACAAAATATTTTTTTAGCAGACAATTTATGATTTACGCATGAATACATGTACCTTTATTTTACCGACTTTAATTTTCAATAATATCGACACTATTTTCACGGGGACCGCAAAGTAAACTGCAACATAAACAATGATTTCAATGTATCCGTTATCTTCAAATGAAAACAGGATAAAGGATACTTATACGTATACTTTTGTATCTGTATAGTAAGATAGTCGACTGCAGGTCCTTCTTCCAGCACCCGAAGAAAAGAAAAAACATTTGCCTCAGCCGACAAAGCACGGTTATGTTTAAATTGAGTAGTCATGGACATTTCGTTTAAAGTTGTTAATCGAATATTCTACATTTATCTTTCGGCATGTTCATTTTTTTTGTTTGTATAAAAGACTGTTTACGTCATAATCCATAGAACGTTTACTACGTCTATTCTTTCGCGGACCATCGCACTTTAGCGTAGACCATCGCACTTTAGCGTGACCATCGTACTTTAGCGTCCCCATCGCACTTTAGAGTCCTACAAATATACGTAGCTTTGGTGTAAAATCGCGCAGTGACCCTTCGTGTGCTCATCAAGAAAACGCGAAAAGTGTGTTATTGTTTTGGTGTAAACGTGACATTTTCATTAAAAAGAAATAAATAGTATAGTACAAAAGAAAACACGACATTCATCGTTTCAACAATTGAAATTGTAAGTATGTCTTATAATGAGTTGTTTGTTTATATTGGAACACAATAGTTTTAAATAATTGTGTGATACTATGGTTACTATTTTATATGGAGTTAAATTATATGCATTAAATGGACAATAGCAACGAGATATATATATGAATAAATGAAATACGATTTTTTTTATTCACTCATTAATGACAATGAAATGTGAAATAATAATTCGCTATTAACAACCAGTATGGTTCAATTTTGTCAAATAAGCTAATTAACATTACTAATGAATTATCCAAATAACAATTTATAAAAGTAAACCAATTATAGGTCAATGTACGGCCTTCAACACGGAGACTTGGCTCACACCGAACAAAAAGCTATAAAGGGCCCCAAAAATACTAGTCTAAAACCATTCAAACGGAAAAACCAACAGTCTAATCATTATAAAAAACGTTAAACGAGAAACACATATAATTTACTTAAACAAACGACAACTACTGTACATCAGATTCCTGACTTAGGACAGGTGCAAACATTTGCATCGGGATTAAACGTTTTAATGGTACCAAACCTTCTCCCTTTTTCCGAAACACTAGTATAACATAACAACATAGAAAAACACACGATAAAATATCTATTGGAAGGCTTAACTCAATCAAAAAACGTAAATTAACACACTATGAACAAATAAATTTGATCTGCGATACCTAAATGCAAATGTAAAGTTAATAAAATATTAGGGACAAACATTCAAGGCCAAAAAGCAAACAAACAAGTCCAAACAAAGCCAGGGCGAGACACCACTGCGAAATATTTAACCCTTCGACAATAATCACTTTTGAAAAAAAACGGGTTAAATAATATCTACAGGTAAATGAAAAATAATTTTGTCGTTTTAGCTATACTACTTATGTGTATAAAATTCTTCCCATAATTAGGAATACCAAGAAAGTTATGTCATATAAATAAATAATTTAACACTAGATACAAATTGGGGTGAATATTAACAATAAAACTATACAATTAGAGCTAGGTAAAACTTCCCTGTACATATTTAAGGAGAATAATCTTGAAGTTTATACAAATGTAGTACGAAGAAGAGAAAATTACTAGATATGCCAAATAATCAAAGCTGGTATATAGACAGGATCCATATTAATATAAAATAACAAAAAAAAACCATTATAAAAAGTATCAACAGGTCAATTTAACAAGAAAATACGATTTGAGAGTACTCGCAGATACTGACAGCTAGTTAAAAGCCAAAAACAATTAATAATAAAAAAAATCATGCATCAGAGACTAAAATCAACTAAAACACATCCCAGGGATTTAGTTTTTTAACGTCATGAACAGTCAGAGAGGACATGACTTGTGCAATGTTAAAAAATAAATGTATCGACAGTTAGTAGCTAGGATAGTGCGGAGCGACTACTTTAGAGATAAAAATTAACGTGTGTGTGTCTCTTTACATCCCACCTCAAAAGAAGATACAATTTAGTTATGTTTTAATTTGCTAATGACAAAATCGATATTAGTGCCAATGTAAACTATATTCAGAGATCTAATAACAATATTGGTACGATAACCCTTACTTATAAGTTTGTTTAAAGGTTCGATGAGTTTACAAGGATCACATAGTGATTTCCTCGCTTTAAGTACAATATTACCGTAAAATTTCGGATGTGAAATACCATTTTTAATTAGTTTTCTACAGGTACAGCCAAAATTTACTAATCAAATCTTTGTATCTATGAAAGGATTTAGTAAAAGTTTTAAGTAAAAAGTAAAAACAAAAAAATACCGAACTCCGAGGAAAATTCAAAAAGGAAAGTCCCAAATCAAATGGCAAAATCAAATTTCAAACACATCAAACGAATGGGTAACAACTGTCATATTCCTGACTTGGTACAGGCATTTTAATTTATGGTATCGGAATCCCTGACACAATAATTTCCCAGTGATGCATTGATTACGTTCGTTAAAATCTATGACATCAGAAAACACACGGGCATACCGAACGAGTTGGGATATATAAACACTGTATTACGGAGCCAACGGCACATCGCCGTCTTAAAAGGGAAAATTAACAATAGGAAATGAAAAATCGTCTCTTTTGTCGTAAATTTTAGTATGCAGTTTCCCGTTAAAAATTGAAATGTCTAAATCTAGAACAGGACAACTGCTGCTGTTTATGTTAGATTTAGTTAAAGTAAGTTCTTAAGGGTAAATTTCTCTGAATTTTACTCGACATTACTTGAACCCAGTCTTAACCATACTCGACTGTACTGATTTGTACTTGACCCTTTGTTTGCTATTGACAATAGTCTGAACTATTACCCGACCAGTCTGAAACAGTCTTAAATTCAATCTTGGTATCTATGATGAGTTTATCTTAACCAATTCTCGACATGTACTCGACCTATTTTTCAGTCTCAACCATACTCAATAAAGGTCTGATCAATACTGGAACAGTCTGAACCATACTTGATCAAATAATCAATACTTTTTTTTTAAATTTTAACTGTTAAGATAATTTCTTTTTAAGGTCAGGTAACAGTAAATGTGCTATATAACTGATTTCAGTCTGTTGCATACAACTCTGGATGCATGAACTGCGACTGAAAATCGAAGAAATAAGGCGTTTATCTCTATTATCATTTGAAATATTACTGATTGAATTCTCACATCATTGGTGTAAAGGAGAAGATTCACGAAGGGTTAAAATTGGCCATAATTTTTTTATGTTTTTTAAATCGGGCCAAAAACTTTAAAATTTTATATAAAAATACTATTAAGACAAAAATATATTTTTTGGCACCTTCCTTTAATATTTACGAAGCAATGACTGCTTAAATAAACACTATTTGTGTTTTCGGTCAATTTAGGTCATTTTTTCCCCATAATTTTCGTGGTTTTTGGCATATTTAACCTTTGCCGCCATCAACGATTCAAAAAAGTTTTTATATTGATGAATTCTATATAAAAATTGGAATCTTTTGGTTTCAAAACATTTTGGATCGTAGATGGAGACCAATTTTTTTGTAAAGCATTTAGGTCTAAAAATTGCACAAAAATGTCATATTTTGATTAAATGTCCAAAAATTTGCCTTTTTTTCTAGAATATTGTGTACTTTTATGAAAAGAACTGATTATTTTGCATTAAAGCTTTTGCAATAGACCCATTTACGAACCACATTGTGACATTTTTTGTATTTTTTGATAAAGTTTTATTATTATATTGATAAAGTTGATATTTAAGTCCTTTTTGTGCCATAAGTGAACCTTGTCCTTTAAATAGAAATAAAAAAAAAATCGTCGAAAAACCTTCTAAAACTTGTTTTAACATCATCAAATCTCTAAGGCCGTGTTCACATTGACCTGAACTCGGTGTTGTGTAAGTGTAACTCACACGTGAACTAAACAAAATTACGTTCCCATTGATAAAACTCAATGTTTACATGCAGTGTAAAACATATTTTGTCTACATGTAGTCGATACTCGATATAGGCCTTGTGTAGATTAAGTGTACACAAAACTAGGCATTTAAAACATAAGTTTCACCGTGTATATTTAAGGAAGAAATAATTTTTGAATAAAATTAATATTTATAACAATTATTAATAAAGTTCTTTACAGAAGTATGTGTCTAAACTTATATTTTTTTTAAACTTAACGTAGCTTTGTTAAGCCCTTATCAAGACAAGACTTAAAGCAGCATCATTGCCGAACACATAATTCATTTGAAAATTAAGGTCTTTCCGAATCGACTTGACTTGCAGAGAAATGTTTGCCACTGGTCTTTACTCAAACAACGATTCACTCATAATGCATTACTTAAAAAGTATGAGGTAAATGTATTTTTTGTCTAGTACATGTATCTCGGATCCGTTAAATTACCCTTAAAACTAAAAAAAAAAACATTACCCCCTCCCTTTGCCAAATACTCATTGGAGAAGAAATACCATTTGAAACAAACAGAAAAGATAAGAATATTGTGATCCCTAATATATCATTTCTTCTTCTCCTTCTATCTCTGTACCGATATAATGCATTGACTTTATGAGAATACAAATCTTTATTATTTTACAACTACTGCAAATCATCAAAATGGCTTTCATAAAGATGCAACCACTTATCTTAAAAAAAGGGGGGGGGGTTATTTTGTTAATTTATCTAAGCCAGAAATTTTTCCGCGCAAACGTTTTATTCCGGTTTTTTTTTCGATGCTGGTAATCAATTTTTTTTAAAACATTTTACACTATAATGTATGGGGAAACTCTTGATTTAGAAAATTTTTGTATCATCTGTAGGACCTCTTTTTTTTTTTTATCTAATTGGGGTTCGGAATATTTCAATCGACCCCCCCCCCCCCCCCCCTGCCGATTTGAAGTCAAATGGTCGTTCCCTTACTTCTAGAAAACTTTGCATTCGGTTCTAAGTAATGAACATTTAAATGACATAGAGTTTACAAGTGTAAACAAATCTTATGTACAGGTAATTAAACAAGGTGTATAGATGTGAACAAATTTAATGTGAAACCAATGTCCATTACATTAAACTAATTGTAAACAAGTTTACTGTACATGGCATTTGATGTGAACACGGCCTAATTTTACTCCATAGATTTTGCTTCAAAAACTTTATGTTGTTGATCCATAAATGTCCGTTTTAACAATACAAAATAAAGATAGAGTCACCGACTTCGTTTTTACGGTAAACATAATACCAATTGGTGTTTTTGTAAAAAAAATCCATTTAAACGTCGAAATAATTTTAACCTTATCGCGTTGTGGGCCGTAAAACGTTGATTTTTGACGTCATTCACTACAAACTAGGTAACAAATTGAATATTTGACAAAAAACGAAGTCGCTGACCAGATGACTATTTTATATCATTGAAACAAAAATTTAAGTTTTAACAACGAATAGGTTTCTTTTAGAAAAATCTATCAGAGATTTGACAATTTTCAGACAAAATTTAGTTGTTTTTTTTTGCCAACTTTATGTGCTTTCTATACAAATATTCACCCATATCGAAAGAAATTAACCAGTAATATTTCAGATAATATAAAAGATAAATGCATTTTTTTTTTAAAGTTTTGGTTGTTGTTCAACTTGCACAGGTTGCATGCAAAATTTGAGAAAAACTTGCGACATAGCCCATTTACTGTTCATTGACCTTAACTGACATGACAATAGCCATAATGAAATAAAGATATACATCCTAACATGATTCTCAGATTTATCAAATTGAAATAGTGATAGTTAAATTAAATTATCATATATGATATATTTTTTGTAAATATAAGATTTTCTTTTACCTAAAAAAATACCTATACTGTGGGTATATAAAACTTTGTAATGTGATTCTTGTTTGACATGTGTGAATTTTTTTAAAACTTATTTTTTCTAAATTCTCAATAAAAACTACATTGGTTTCATGGATACATACTATAGTTATCTAAATATCTTTTTAATGAGGAAAAGAACACCCAACAAAATCACTGAATTATTTAACCTTATATCAGAAATATATTTATTTTTATAATTTCGTATACATTATGTAAAAAATGTATAAAAAGGAATGGAAAGATAAAGAAATAAAATAAAATCATTATTCTGATTAGTGGTGAAGTATAAAGTAATACCTCCTGCTCGAGGCAAACTCATTTAAAATATCTCACCTGGTCAGAGAGTATTAAATTCTAATTAACATTCATTCAAAATTACAACATCCTGTTTAACTTAAATCGCAAGACCTTTTGGCATTTTAAACGATTGTCATACAAGTTAGAGATTTAGCTAGCTTTTTTCTACATAAGAAAATGCCTGTACCAAGTCAAGAATATGTCAGTTGTACTCCATTCGCTGGATGTGTTTGATGTGTTTGAGCTTTTCGTTTTTAAATTTCATTAGAAACTTCCAGTTTTATTTTCGATCTATGAATTTGACTGTCCATCTGGTATCTTTGCCCTTCTTTGGTGAAATACAATAGATAAATAGACACATTACGGTCTAGGTTGGTTAATACTTGGTTGAGTAGGATTCAGACTAGGTCGAGCATAGTTCAAACACGTATAAAATGGTAAAGTACTGGCTAACTTAATGTCGAGTACAGGTTTAGACTGTTAAGTATGGTTTAGGTTGTCCCATTGGCACTCATACCACATCTTCCTATATCTAGTTAAGACTACAGTCGAAATTATCAAGTACATTTCAGACCAATACAGATTGGTCAATTAAAAGTCAATACAGTTGAGTACAGATATAGGCAATTTCAGACTTTTACTGGTGTGTAGTGTTTAGCTAGCTACATAAACAGGTTTAATACACATTTTCTACGAAAGGAAATGCCTGAACCAGGTCAGTAATATGACAGTAGTTGTCCATTCGTTTGATGTCTTTGAGATATAGATTTTGCCATTAGATACTTTTTTCTACAAATAGTGTTTTGATATGCTTATATAAAATCGGTACTAATTCTAAAAGATGAAGATTGTGACCTTATTGTGGAGATTAATCATACATACCCATTATATAATATCTGAGATATAAAGAAAAATATATTACTTGTATTGTTTTGTGCATAGCGGGTAGACTTCTTTCTTAGTAATGACTAATTTATTGATTGACATGAAAACCTTAATATCACTCTGTTAACAAGCAACCCATTTGACAAACACTCTGGCGTTACTTTCTGTTCCTGCGATCCAACTGACCATTTATCTGATATCTCTATATCTTAATTCGATCGGACAATCTTAAAGTAGACTGAAAGGTTTCAATCGAACTTTCGCAAAACATTAACTTCGCTGTATTCTGATAACCCTTTCGGAAATTGGAAACCGCATGGAATATCTCATAAATTTTTAGTTTGAACATACACAATGAGTATAATATAGATGTTCTGATATTTCAAAGTTTCAAAATGTATTAGTATACACCCATTGTTCGATCAAGAACATCTGGACTTACATATCTTTGAATTTCATCAAATTCACGATTCATAACATTTAACTATTATCAATACTTTAAACTATTAGAACATAAGCGGAGGTCTTCCTTCTATATAATAACCAATTCAACGAATATGACAAAAGAAAAATAAGAGAACATGTACCGAACTAAAGAAAGTACAGGTTTAAATGATGATGTCTTCGATTATTGATTAGCTACAGTAGCCATTTTCTACATCAGAAGAAGTTTTTTTTATATATATATATTTTGCTAAATAGATCGAGGCAAACTCATTTAAAATATCTCACCTGGTCAGAGAGTATTAAATTCTAATTAACATTCATTCAAAATTTGCAACATCCTGTTTAACTTAAATCGCAAGACCTTTTGGCATTTTAAACGATTGTCATACAAGTTAGAGATTTAGCTAGCTAAAAACAGGTTCTATCCACTTTTTTCTACATAAGAAAATGCCTGTACCAAGTCAAGAATATGACAGTTGTACTCCATTCGCTGGATGTGTTTGATGTGTTTGAACTTTTCGTTTTTAAATTTCATTAGAAACTTCCAGTTTTATTTTCGATCTATGAATTTGACTGTCCCTCTGGTATCTTTGCCCCTCTTTGATGAAATACCATAGATAAATAGACACATTACGGTCTAGGTTGGTTAATACTTGGTTGAGTAGGATTCAGACTAGGTCGAGCATAGTTCAAACACGTATAAAATGGTAAAGTACTGGCCAACTTAATGTCGAGTACAGGTTCAGACTGGTAAGTATGGTTTTGGTTGTCCCATTGGCACTCATATCACATCTTCCTATATCTAGTTAAGACTACAGTCGAAATTATCAAGTACATTTCAGACCAATACAGATTGGTCAATTAAAAGTCAATACAGTCGAGTACAGATATAGGCAATTTCAGACTTTTACTGGTGTGTAGTGTTTAGCTAGCTACATAAACAGGTTTAATACACATTTTCTACGAAAGGAAATGCCTGAACCAGGTCAGTAATATGACAGTAGTTGTCCATTCGTTTGATGTCTTTGAGATATAGATTTTGCCATTAGATACTTTTTTCTACAAATAGTGTTTTGATATGCTTATATAAAATCGGTACTGATTCTAAAAGATGAAGATTGTGACCTTATTGTGGAGATTAATCATACATACCCATTATATAATATCTGAGATATAAAGAAAAATATATTACTTGTATTGTGTTGTGCATAGCGGGGATACTTCTTTTTTAGGTATGACTAATTCATTGATTGACATGAAAAACCTTAATATCACTCTGATATCACTCTGTTAACAAGCAACCCATTTGACAAACACTCTGGCGTTACTTTCTGTTCCTGCAATCCAACTGACCATTTATCTGATATCTCTATATCTTAATTCGATCGGACAATCTTAAAGTAGACTGAAAGGTTTCAATCGAACTTTCGCAAAACATTAACTTCGCTGTATTCTGATAACCCTTTCGGAAATTGGAAACCGCATGGAATATCTCATAAATTTTTAGTTTGAACATACAAAATGAGTATAATATAGATGTTCTGATATTTCAAAGTTTCAAAATGTATTAGTATACACCCATTGTTCGATCAAGAACATCTAGACTTACATATCTTTGAATTTCATCAAATTCACGATCCATAACATTTAACTATTATCAAAACTTTAAACTATTAGAACATAAGCGGAAGTCTTCCTTCTATATAATAACCAATTCAACGAATATGACAAAAGAAAAATAAGAGAACATGGATGTCTTCGATTATTGATTAGCTACAGTAGCCATTTTCTACATCAGAAGAAGTTTTTTTTTTTATATAAATATATTTTGCTAAATGGTAAGTCCATTGAAATGCTAATATTCAGATTTATACATTGTAGTGTATCTTAATTTTAATTTTGAAATACATTGAATGTATTTATTAACTTATTCTAATCATGAACCCATAGATAGGAGGTTTTTGTTTCAGTTACTGTTACAATAACATTTTTTGAACGTATGTTGGTCCGGTCAAACTTTCAGATATTTGAAATCAAGGCGACAGAAGTTCACAGCAGTTTATCGATTCTTAAACTGATATTTTGATTTATCAAAATAAATAATTGTCTGCTTTACTTTCAACATGAATGTTTGAATGATCACAAATATAACAATAATTTCAAAGAAACCATTCAAAGGAAATGACTAATGCTCACGATTAAATAACTCTTTAAAGTCTTATTTCAAAAGTAAGATAAAGGAATCGATAAAATTGCTACAAAACAGAAAACACATTGATTTAACAGTACTAGTGTAGTCTATCAATCGGGCCTATGAAACAAAAAAAAGTGAAATCACAAGTACTTTTACTTGAATAAGGTATAAAAAACTAGCAAATTTGAGCAAAGCTATTATTAAATGTTGCAAGAGTTTTTATTCGCTAACTATAAACTAATTTTTTTAAATGTTGGTTTTATGCATAAAATGATACCCAAAAATATCATTTGATTATGATCATCTTCACCTGGTGTCATGGAATCTTTATTCATATTGTATATTCATTTGTTGTATATTACGTCGATAGATATAAAGATGTCGCGCATTTTTGTATGTTCTCTACCTAAATTATAGGAGGAGTAAAAAAAGGTAATTTTAGATTCAATTACAAATTTTAAAATACAAAAAGAAGTATATGCGTATTAGTACTGATTTGGCATAAGCTCAACCTGATACTACATCAATTGCACTAAACATTAATTATTACAATAGAACCAATTTTACTGCACAAGATGATCTTCATTGTTCAGTAGTTGTCGTTTGTTGATGTGGTTCATAATTATTTCTCTTTTCTCGTTTCTCGTTTTTTTTTAATAGATTAGATAGTTTTTTTGTGTCTGTTGAATGGTTTAACACATGTCATTGTTGGGACTCTTTATAGCTTGCTGTTCGGTGTGAGCCAGTGCTCGTCTTGAAAACCGTACTGTGACCATTAATGGTTTACTTTTACAAATTCTGACTTGGATGTGAGAGTAAACATGATATTTTAATGGAATATTTTCAACCAATCTTTTAGAACGCTTTAAAATAGGCATAGGAACGCATACATTTGTTTTTAGGTTTTTGAATATCACGACAAGGAGGGTACATAAGCTTTTCGTTGCGAAATTTTGTTCTTTGATATATTTGATTTGGGTTTCTAGTCGTTTTGAACACCCTTGTTGAATCTTAGGTAAACGACAATCACGTCTGTCGTACCAGATAATAATCATGGTTTAATCTAAAGTTTGTTTTCGACACAAGTTAATTTCACTGCAAATAGACGTTGAAAGATAAATTATTCATTCTAACTAAGAATTAATACTTTTCCCAGCGTTACCTCCCAACCATGGGGCAGTGCTGTAACAGAACATAAGGTAGCAGTTTGGTTTCCCATTTTGGCCCAGGTGGATTTTCCAAATATGAAAGTTATTGTGTAATAAAATTCATTTTGAGACAGCTGAGTACTAGTTTAGCCTACAAAGATGGTTTATAAGATCATCAAGATGTTTTATGGGCTATTTTCTACTTGAGTCTCCGTATTTGCATAGCTAGACCGGCCATCGGTCCGGAAATCAATGTAATGTTTACAAACACTTTTTTTTCTACACGAAGTTTTTGACATGATTTTATAAAAAAAATGAGACGAAAGACATATGATTTTCATCGAATTTATTGAAAGATATATGTAAACATTTTCAGAAAAGGTATGACTGCAAGCGATTGAAATTCTACTTTTGGTCAAATTTTAGGAAAATGTGTGACATCTTTCCCCCCTTTTTGCAATATTTTATAACAAATAAATGCAGGTTGTTGTAATGAATGCACCTAAAAGTAATTATATTATACCATTTTATATACTGGATATAAAATCTATGAAAGATTCTGATTACATACATATGCACATATAGGACACAAACAGTAAGCATAATATTGCAAGAAAGCAATGGAAAGGGGGTGGTAATATTTAGGAGAGAAAATTAAATATTTTTTCCTTACTGTTTATTGCTACGTAAAAACATTTACATACAGACAAAAGACATATATTGAACACCGGTATACTACTGTTGCCTTTATATATATTCATAAAAATTGCAACATAGATAGTAGTACTTATGCAGACTCATCACAACTAAAAGACAATCCGTGGTTCTCAGATTGTCATTGATGTCACAATATTTTGTAGATGATTTTTATATTTTAGCAACATGATGATAAAGATATGCGTATATTATTTGCTGATATGGCTTCTGTACATAAATATTGTTATGTGTGGGTAAGTGAAATACTATTTATTTACATGTATTTTTTTAGTGTATGGAAAGTGATGGGGACTAAGTTATAACTTTCCATACACAATTTGTTAGTGTTTCGATTACTCGTTAGCAATTCTGCTTATCTGAATGAGCTCTGTCGTAACACCACCTATTCGATTTCATATAGGATTTGACTTTAAATACTATATTTTGTCTTTATCAAACCACATCGTCTTTTTGTCGAAAAATGATAGCTATGTATGTCTGTTCCAAAATATGTATGTTCTTAACACATTTGTTTGAGATAATTTGTTCCTTCCGGTTTGAAAAAAAATATCACTTCTGGTATAAGTTTATAGTTAACATCACACACCTTAACTAAGTAGGAAATGTAGCTATTTCTAGTTAACCAAGTTCATTTCGGGTTGGCTTTTTCGAGGTCACATAAACTTCAACAGAATGCAATAAGTCTTATGGCTTTAACATGTATATATATGAAGTTTTTTTAAAGCAAAGGTTAAAATATAGAACGTCAAATTTACCTATGAACTTGAACTCAATTTCAAGGTCATAAACCAAGGACCTCAAATCATTAGACCCTAGATCTATATTATATATTTTTTAATAACTTATATCACCATACGCGTAATTTTTAATATAAGAGTTGAGCAACTACCTTTTAATATCAAAGAACCCAATACACCAACATGTCGCAACGCAACTAATAATTTAGTAAAAAAAAGGTTTAGATATCTTATACATTTTTTAAAATGAATTGATAGTAAGCTAAAATCAAAATTTAGGACAGTACCTAGACTTTTCACCTTGACATCATTTCTTTTTATTTGACTAGGGACCTCATAAACAGTAATACACAAAAACTAGGATAACTCCAACAGGAGTAAGCGAGTGCGTCTATAGAGCAAACGTATCATATAAAAAAGTAAAATCACAAAAAATACTGATCTCCGAGGAAAATTCAAAAAGAAAAGTCTCTAATCGAATGGCAAAATCAAAATCTCAAACACACCAAACGAATGGTAAACAACTGTAATGTTCCTGAATTAGAACATGCATTTTTATATGTAGGAAATGGTGGATAAAACCTAGTTTTCAAGCTAGCTAAACATATCACTTGTATGACTTGTCGAATCAAATTGCATTATATTGACAACGATTTGTGAACAAAACAAACAGACATTATAGTTCAAAATGTCAAAAATAGGAATTATGTTATAATCCTAATCACTATAAAAACAAACAAATATGTAACAAAGAAGCACAAGACAATAACAATCAAAACCAAGGAGTAAACAAAAACATAAAACCACAGGACATTTACATCAACAGTTATAAACAATAAATAAGAAACAGCACGAACTCCACTAAAAACCGGAAGTGAAATCAGGTGCTCCGGATGGCATACAGTCCAAACATATTAGCAAAATTTAAAGACGAAAATACACAAATTTACCAATCATACAAAAACACAATGAAGGGATGTATAAGTACCGAGCCAATTCAAATTGATACCAATAAAACAGATTTAACTCGGTGTTAGCCAAGGCTCCGTGTTGAAGGCCGTACCTTGACCTATAATTGTTTTCTTTTATAAATTGTTATTTGGATGGAGAGTTGTCTCATTGGCACTCATACTTCATCTTCCTATACCTATTAACAGTAAAAGTAAAACCACAACAAATAAGGTATAGTATAACACGTTATTAAGATGATGAATAACGTCAGTTCCCATAATATATACTTCAGGACCATCGGGTAATATTTGTGAAGGTCTTGATACCTTCTAATTATTTTTTCATGATGAAATGAAGACATTCTTTGACATACCCTTGGTTCATCAGCTTTCTGCTCAGACCCTTGTGACGTTTTAAAGTATGAGTAGAAAATGCAAGGTCTTGAATACCAGATAAGTTGGGAAATGTATATCTGATGTGCAGGTGAATTGGTAAATTGCTACTAAGGTGTATGTCACGGAGAGACGCACAGTTCGTTCCCATAGGAATGCCGACAATTTTTTGAAAAAGGTCTACCTCCATATTCAACAAATAGGTTTTTAATAAGACATCCTGTATAACGATCACTTGTTTCTCTGTGTAGCATGTTTTATCTTTTTAATATTGGGGAATATTCCACCAGCAGTAAAGTTTCTTCTACGAACTATCGACTTGGTTGTAGTAAAAAGTTATATCACAACAAGAATGTGTCCCAAGTACACGGATGCCCCACTCGCACTATCATTTTCTATGTTCAGTAGACCGTGAAATTAGGGTCAAAACTTTAATTTGGAATTAAAATTAGAAAGATCATATCATAGGGAACATGTGTACTAAGTTTCAAGTTGATTAGACTTCAACTTCTTCAAAAACTACCTTGACCAAAAACTTTAACCTGAAGCGAACAGACGCACCACGGACGAACGGAGGCACATACCAGAAAACATAATGCCCCTCTACTATCGTAGGTGGGGCATAAAAATACTAAACTTCGATGAAAATTTATAAAGGAAAGTCCCTTATCAAATGGCAAAGGTCAAAAGCTCAAACACATCAAACGAATGGATATCAATTAACAACCGTTATAATCCTGAGTTCGTACAAAACCTACATCACCCGACATGCAGTTTCTCGCATAATCAAAAGAAATAATCGGAAAAAGACATGAAAGATGTGGCAATTGTACAATATATCTGCTGTAACCGAAATTGTGACATTTTTTACTTTTATGTATGTTTGTATTGCACACACATTGTTGTCAATATAAAGGAATGATATACGACTGTCATACAAGTGATAAGTTTAGCTATCTATAAAAACCAGGTTTAATCCACTGTTTTCAATATTCAGAAATGTCTGTGCTTAGTCAGAAATTTGACAATTGTTGTCCGTTCGCTTGATGTGTTTGAGTTTCTGATTTTGCCGTTTGATAAAGGTCTTTCCGTTTTGAATTTTCTTGAAGTTCCTTATTTTTATAATTTATTTTTTGAATAGTTGATTTTCGGTTAATTGAAAATGTCTTACAAGGGATTGAAGCATAAATAGCGTCCCTAATTTATTTGAAATTAAGCCTATTCTTTTATTGTAATAATGACACCAATATTATATTTTTCAGATTGTGCACATATTATAGACGAGAATCATATACGAAGAAATGTTACTTGATTCAACGGTGTACGCATTATCGGTATGTATATTTCCACTATTATCAAATGACGTAGGCTAAGCATCTTTTTTTTAACATTTAAAGCAAAATATATTGCAATACAACCTTAATGAACTATCAATGTTTTTGTTTATGTTTCATGCGATACGCATGCATACGGGTTATATATCTCCCATGGCACTTGATACGATATTCATTGGGTTGTTTGTCCTATCATGATTTCTTTGATAGAGAGTTGCTGTTTACAAGAAAGCTATTAAACCAATAGTTCTAAATGGTGAAGTTGAAATCATTCCTTTGTAAATTTTACGGACGCCATCACGAGTTGGTTAACCGCTATGGAATAACCGTTTCATATATGATATCGGATATGTTCCGTAAATCGTACCAACAATTCCCTTACCTTTTCAACATTGTGACCTACCGAATCAGACTATTCACCTCGTTTTTAATAACATGAGCAACACGATGGGTGCCAAATGTGGGATTCCGGAGCACCTGAGAATACCCCCCGTTTTTGATAGGGTTCGTGTTGCTTAGTCTTTAGTTTTCTTTTTTTTTTGTCTTATGTACTATATATTATTTGTCTGTTTGTCTTTTTTTTTTAGCCATGACGGTGTCAGTTTATTTTCGATCTATGAGTTTGACTGTCCCTCTGGTATTTTTCGCTTCTCTTTTGAAGACTACTAAAACGTAAAAATATTGGTGTTATGTTATCATTCGTACTTTGGACTTTTTCTGTCAGCTTCTAGAAACCCATCTTACCTTGGATGATTCAACAAAAGTCCTCAGTGATATTTCAAATTTTGTTTTAATTTAACAGTTTGTTAGATGTGTCTTGGTGATGTTCGTTCCTCTTGTTTTTGATTTTTAGCCAGATATTCGGAATCCTCCGGTGTAATCCATGTAGTGACATTCATAAATGTCCCCGCTAACCTTTATTTTTCTTTTTATTATATTATTACAACGTCACCACAACGTCACTGCCAGACGTTCAACAATTTGTAAATCTTATACCGCATAAAAAGCCATAAAATCAGTCGAAAAGGGCTTAACTCATCAAATCGGTACAATGTACGTAAACAAACATATAAAGTGCCGATCTGACAGTACTCACAGATACTGTACGCTGGTTCAAAGCTAGACTTGCAACAATTCCCTTTCTAATATTTCTCTCTTACTAATTTATATGTTTACTGATAAGTGCCAGCCTACTGATTGCCCTTGGAGAAAGCCTTCCTCCTGCAGATGTCAGTATAATTGTAATCTCCTAGTTATAGCAGTAAAATTATTAAAGGGGCAAAATTGAAAATATAATAATAATTAGGAAGGGACATGTAGCAAGTCTAGTTCAAACCCATTAACAACTAATTTAAAATCATGTTTCTAAGACTAAAATGTTAATTATTACACATCCAGCATCCAATGGATTTAGATAAAAGACGTTTTTAACAGTCCGAGAAAATATGACCGTTTGCAATACTGAGATAAAGGTATGGGTTGTCTAATTGTTGAAATACCGAAATATTCCGTATGGAGTTGTCTCATTGTTAAAATTCTGGATCTATGAAGAAGTTTATACTTGATGTTTTTTCAGGCTTTTGTGGTTTTTTGTTTGAATTGTTTCACATTTTTCATATCGGGGCTTTTAAGCTGACTAGCATTAACAATAATTTTCACCATTTATACAATGTAGATATACATTATACTTTAAAAAAAACCAATCGATTTGTTATTAAACAAATAACTATAATGTTTTCAATTTATATAAACAATTCACAGTCCAAGAAGTTATACCGCATGTTGAGCTGGGTATTCAGACATCACTCGAGATTGTATACATGGTAAGTGTCCTCCAATTTAATTATTGACAAGTGTAGTTTACCAATTTTCAAATCGCTAAAATCTACTCAGACATATCAGGGTTTAAAACACAAACAAAAATAACAAGGGGATCGCGTTAATTTAAAGATGAGCGAGAATTGGTGCTGCAACAGGGTACATATCAAACCAGTAAAAATGAAAATAAGTAGTTGGAGTATAATTGTTAATGAGGCGATTCTACATCAAAGACGAAAGAACATACAAGTTAAGAACTATTGGTCACCGTACGGTCGTCAGCAATGAGATATACCAATACCATATAGTCAGAAATGGACAATGTAGTTCTTAATTGATGAATATTATTCGATCATTCCAAATCGGTCTTACATTTAGTCGAAATTATTCAAAGTAGTTGGTACCATAAATTAGTCCGTACAGTTGCCCCTAATTACCTACATCTAATCATTGGAACTTTATGGATAATTGTCTCATTTTCAATCATACGACATATCGTTATTTCTATGTATGCTGTCTGAACTATTCTCCGCAAAAATGTTAAACAGTGTCGACTCTGCTGAATTGTACGCGACAATAAACCGACATTTAGAGTGATGCTATGGGTATTAACAAACATTTGCCTAATAAAGATGACGTGATATTTTTTTCTTATTAATTTATAAACTTTCAGTTAATTACCTCTAAAACATGAATCTGTTTGTACCAAAAATTGTGTTTTTGTCACCTTCCAACCTCAGAATTTAATTCACCAATGCAAATAATGTATTCATTGCTTATTTACGAATTCTGCATTATCAAATGTTAAGAATTTTAAGAGATTTACTTAAATAAACACTTTATAGATTTTTTTTTATCTTTATAGATTTTATGTAGATAAAAACTTTGTTTTAGATAATGATTAAGGATAATAAAATTTAAAATATAGTTTCATTTTTAAATTCTTGGAAATTGTACCTGTAATTTCATATCTTACTCCGATTCATATTTATGTTTTGCTTTCAATAAGTAGCTGACAATTTTACAACACTTGTTTAATAATTGTTTAGTCACCACAGTTAGAATAGCAGGAAAACCATTGTCAATAAATACGTAGAAAGATTATACAATTTACAAATTTATTTGTTTTGAAATAAAAATATATACATTTTCGCATTCGTCCCATCATTAAGTCACAATTGCATTTTGTTAAGAAATGATAATAATGCAAAGATAGGAGTTTGACACCAACAAATAAGTTTAACCCAGCCATATTCTGTATGTGACTGGCCCTGTACACAGCCTGTAAGTCAGGTGGTATCGTTTGTTGCTATTCAGAATTCTTCTTCTTTTTTCATATATAAAAAATTAAAAATATATCAAATAAGGAAATAATAAATAAGGTATTTAATAGAAAATCAATAGTATACCCTTTTCTTATCCAGATTTTTTTTAAACTTTGCAATTGTGCACTTCCGATTCTAGTGTCTATAATGAGTTTCTTTATATCTCTTTTAATTAGCTGCTTACAATGATGGTTTAGAACTAAGGGTTCCATAAGGTTAAATTAAATTCAACTCATTGTACGTTTTTACGAATGCAATCATGATTTGGTTGACTGTTATCAAATATCACGTGTCTCAAATAACCACAAATATGTTCAAATTGTCGTTGCTACACTCTTGTCAGCATACACTAAAAGAAGATATGCAGTTGTTTTTATTTCGGCTAGAGAGTAGTTATGTTAAGCCACCTTCTGTTATATTTATAATTTACATCTAGAAATATAATTTTGTTTTAAGCTATTTGTAATGGACAACCTACACCCCGTGGAGGATGCTCTCAAGAATATACTACAGATGCAATATACTATAAAGGAGGAGGAAGTAGAAATCAAGGAGGAGGGACGTGTATATCTCCTGATGTTTGTGCTGACTGTCAGGATGGATTTTACAACAATGGTGCACTATGTACAAGTAAGAACATGTTTAGATATCTATACATCTGTTCCACGAAAGGACATTGGTGGGACATAGCAAGATGTAATTAGTTTTTAAATCAGTGAGAGCGAATTGTTATATTTCCGGCGTGATATAAGAAGAGATGTCGATGTCGTTTAACAATTCTTGTACTAATTTTTACTGAAAACAAGTTAGGGGTAAAATTTAATGCCATTATTGATAATTTTTTCATGATAATGTTTTTTACATTAATGATGTTCTGTTGCGTTATTGGCTTGCAGTCTCAATATTTAAGCTATGGACTCAGGTAAACGTTTACCATAACTGTAATGAAACTATATCGCCAATTATTCAACGAAATTGCATATTGACTTTGCAAAACGGAATCCTGGCTGAGATCAAAGGACAAACAATGAAATGGAAATGAGACATCCTAACACTACTTCAAACCATTGACTTATCATACTAACCTTCAACAGACATAAGCAAGAACTGAAACATAAAAACTATATAATTCACTTTCAACTTGTACAATAATTTTTAGTATGCAATTCGTTATAAAATAAAACAAAAGCATTGGAACCAGGTTTAATTCACAATTTTCAGCATGAGGAAATGTCTATACCCAGTCGGGAATATGAAAATTGTTTTCCTTTCGTTGGATGAGTTTGACCTTATGATTTCCCTAATTTTACAAATTTCCCTTGCAGTTAGGTATTTATGTTAATTTACATTTTTTGATAAACACTATAGAATTTTTATCCATGACCACAAAATAAAAGTGTTTCTGTATCATTTGTTTGAGCATATGAGTGGTTTTGGCAGTGGTTATGGCACAACATTTTTTGCTTTTAACATTAACATTTAGAAATGGCACGCCCCCTTTTGAATTTACATGAAAGAAAATATTGACCGCTAGCTTTTGGACGCTATTTAAGTGTTTGACCTAGCAAAAGTTGAATCTCATGAACCGTTCCTGCTTATAAAGATGTGTCTTAAACAGCTTCAGTTAGATCTCTTGACAAATATTCTGTTAAAATTACTTCAGGTGCTCCAATGGAGCAGATCTTCAGAATCAATAATTACATCTAACATGCCTAAGGTATTTCAAGGTCAGTTTAGGCATTATCCCAACAACGATTTCTGATAATCTCCGTTTCGTTTTCATGGTTAGATATTCCGCTGAGATCTGTTGGCCAGACGGCACACGCTTCCTGGCACGTATGATTGGTGTTTCAACATTAGTGCCATCCTAATTGTCAATCAGGTCAATTTCTTTTGTACTACGAGAATTGTCACTTGGGCCAATTTCTAGTCTACTATGAGAATTGTCACTAGGGCCAATTTGTATTGTACTATGAGAATTGTTACTGAGGCCAATTTTTATTATTCTATCAGAATTCTCACCAGGGCCAACTTCTATTGTACTATCAGAATTAACTGAGTGCATGTATCAATTACTTTATGTTCTCATCTGGGTATTGTTGTATTTTGTGTATAAGGTTTTTTATGTGGTCATTAAATTAGAATTCTATTTGGTGTATCAATGCTGTATTATAACTTTAATTATTGTACAAGTTATAAATCAATTTAGTCAAATATTGTACATATTGTTATTTGTACAACACCCCTAGTTTTTTTGGTTGGGTTCGTGTTGTTTATTCTTTAGTTTTCTATGTTGTGTCATATGTTCTATTGTTTGTCTGTTTGTCCTTTTCATTTTTAACCATGGCGTTGTTCGTTTATTTTCGATTTATGAATTTGATTGTCCGTCTGGTATCTTTCGTCTCTCTTGTACAAGCCCTTATTTTGTACATATTGTAATTTGTACAAGCACATTTTGTACAAAGTCAAAATGATAACCTGATCACAATAAAAACATGATTTTTTTTTATGAAAGATATGTTTTTAAACAGGTGTTGAGTAATATGCACAGCCGTATATATAAAAAAAAAGATGTGGTATGAGTGCCGATGAGATAACTGTCCACAAGATACCAAAATGACACAGAAAGTAACAGCTTCAGGTCACCGTACGGCCTTCAACAATGAGCAAAGCCCATACCGCAAAGACAGCTATAAAAGGCCCCAAAATGACAATGTAAAACAATTCATTCAAACGAGAAAACTAGCGGCCTTATTTTTCAAAACTATTTAGGATTAATTTAAACTGCAATTTATACATTTCGAACTCAATTTTAGCACGCAGAAAAAATCAATGTTAGTCTATGAATACTTTATTCAGAAACTAACGTATATAAAACTAGAGGCTCTAAAGAGCCTGTGTCGCTCACCTTGGTCTATGTGAATATTAAACAAAGGAAGCAGATGGATTCATGACAAATTTGTGTTTTGATGATGGTGATGTGTTTGTACATCTTACTTTGCTAAACAGTCTTGCTGCTTACAATTATCTCTATCTATAATGAACTTGGCCCAGTAGTTTCAGTGTAAAATGTTAATAAAAATTTCCAAATTTTATGAAAATTGTTAAAAATTGACTGTAAAGAACATTACCTCCTTAGGGGGTCAATTGACCATTTCGGTCATATTGACTTATTTGTAAATCTTACTTTGCTGAACATTATTGCTGTTTACAGTTTATCTCTATCTATAACAATATTCATGATAATAATCAAAAACAGCAAAGTTTCCTTAAAATTACCGATTCAGGTGCAGTAACCCAACAACAGTTGTCCGATTCATCTGAAAATTTCAGGGTAGATAGATCTTGACCTGATAAACAATTTAACTTCTTGTCAGATTTTCTCAAAATGCTTTGGTTTTTGAGTTATAAGCCAAAAACTGCATTTTACCGCTATGTTCTATTTTTAGCCATGGCCGCCATCTTGATTTGATGGTCGGGTCACCGGACACATTTTTCAAACTAAATACCACAAAGATGATTGTGGCCAAGTTTGGATCAATTTGGTCCAGTAGTCTCAGAGAAGAAGATTTTTGTATAAGATAACTACGTTTTACGAAAAATGGTTAAAAATTGACTACAAAGGGCAATAACTCCTAAAGGGGCCAACTGACCATTTCGGTCATGTTGACTTATTTGTAAATCTTACTTTGCTGAACATTAATGCTGTTTTCAGTTTATCTCTATCTAAAATAATATTCAAGATAATAACCAAAAACAGCAAAATGTCCTTAAAGTTACCAATTCAGGGGCAGTAACCCAACAACGGGTTGTCCGATTCATCTGAAAATTTCAGGGCAGATAGATCTTGACCTGATAAACAATTTAACTTCTGTCAGATTTGCTCAAAATGATTTGGTTTTTGAGTTATAAGCCCAAACCTGCATTTTACCCCTATGTTCTATTTTTAGCCATGGCCGCCATCTTGATTTGATGGTCGGGTCACCGGACACATTTTTCAAACTAAATACCACAAAGATAATTGTGGCCAAGTTTGGATCAATTTGGCCCAGTAGTCTCAGAGAAGAAGATTTTTTAATAAGATAACTAAGATTTACGAAAAATGGTTAAAAATTGACTATAAAGGGCAATAACTCCTAAAGGGGTCAACTGACCATTTCGGTCATGTTCACTTATTTGTAAATCTTACTTTGCTGAACATTAATGCTGTTTTCAGTTTATCTCTATCTAAAATAATATTCAAGATCATAACCAAAAACAGCAAAATGTCCTTAAAGTTACCAATTCAGGGGCAGTTACCCAACAACGGGTTGTCCGATTCATCTGAAAATTTCAGGGCAGATAGATCTTGACCTGATAAACAATTTAACTTTCTCGTCAGATTTGCTCTAAATGCTTTGGTTTTTGAGTTATAAGCCAAAAACTGCATTTTACCCCTATGTTCTATTTTTAGCCATGACCGCCATCTTGATTTGATGGTCGGGTCACCGGACACATTTTTTAAATAAGATACCCAAATGATGATTGTGGCCAAGTTTGGTTTAATTTGGCCCAGTAGTTTCAGAGAAGAAGATTTTTGTAAAAGTAAACGACGACGGACGACGGACGACGGACGACGACGGACACCGGACGCCGGACGCCGGACGCAAAGTGATGAGAAAAGCTTACTTGGCCCTTTGGGCCAGGTGAGCTAAAAAACAGAATATACAATGACTTCAGGGTTGGTTCTGATTCATTTACATTTAACAAATTGAAGTAATACATTTTTTGATAAAGGAATACTGTTTAGTATGAAATAAGTAAAGGTAAAATACTTTTCCAATGAGAAAAATGTCCAGAAGACTCCAAAATGACGTGAATTTAAGCAACTATAAAACTCCATACGACCTTCAACAATAATTTAAGCCATTTCTAGATAATAAGTAACAAAGAGCACGACATTATAGGAACGTTTGACCTACAATGTTAAACCATTCAACAAGGTGATCAACGTTGTATTTTATGTACAAAACTATGAAGAAAACATTCGCGAGTATGGTCTTCAGGAAACGATGATAGTCCGTTGGAAGGGTACGATAAATCGCAGACTCGTCCTAAGAGAGACCCGTATCTCTTGCAGGTAAAATACATCCTTGTAGATTTCGAAAAAAAGAGTAGGCTAATGCCGCTACAAGGCAGCACTCGCACCCGCAAAGTGGAAAGGGATTACTATAAGTTGCAATAACTTGTTTCCCAATCCACTATTAATAAATATGTTTAAACGAAACAAATAAAGAAAATACTTATCTGATCAAACCGCTGAATACCTAGCATATATACAATTTGGTTAGGTTTAATATATTTGTGAGTGTTCACCCATACCATAAATTTTGCATATTGTTGAAACAGCAAAACATTAGAAAAGCTTTAAAACTAGTTGAAAGGATTAACTAATCAGATAGATAAAGCACAACAAAAAATTACAAAAGACACATATCATCGATCTAAGAGTACTCGAATATACTGAAAGCTTGTTCAAAATTAATAAAGGCAACAGTGGTATAACCCGAATAATTCAGTCGTTATATTCCGCTGATCTACGAAGGCTACATTAACGCCTGAACGTCTTCCTCAATCAAGACCGTCAACCGGAAAATTCACACCGCTTTGCAATATGGGAATTTTGATTTAAATTGGCAGCTAAAGAAGGAGTAGTTCCGGATGTTAATTGATGATAAATGATGTAAACTGATGTTAATTGATGTTAATTAATTATTATCGGATTTGTGTTAATTGAACACACGTGTTTGGTAAGACAATTTCAAGAGAGTTGCGCAGACTCATATCCTGATCGCCGCTGATTGGCTCTCTCTCACAGAGAGCAGGCGACGCGGCCAATGATCACAAGGAGTTCAAGCCCTCGTGTGGGAGAAAATCGGACACGGAAAGGGCTTGAATTATTCGAGTTAACAGTGGTATAACGCTTTGCAAAAGAAAATAAACCGAATGAGAGGAAACAAATCCGGGTTAAAAACACATCAACTATACGAGGAAATCCACGGAACAACAGAAACACAATAGTAACTAATAAAAATAAGGGCTTACATAGAATAGTGTTATTTGATAAAATTTATATCAGAAATTAAGAAAGATTGTCAATAAGCAAACTAACTATCCAAGCCTTCTACCAAAACCAATAACAAAAACTACAGAATGTATCCAATATGACGTGGATGTGATTTTCACTCTACTTTTTTTTTTTATCATATTCAAATAAAGAAATGATCACTAACTCCAAGCGATACGATGATATACACCCCAAATTCCTTTTTGGTAATTTGTCATGAGCATCCACAGAAAATGTTGTTTTTCAGGTTAACTGTTTATTATGATTCCGGGACAAATTAAAGTATCTGTTAAATTCCTTCGCTTGTCCACAGTTTTGAATATTAACATCCCTCTATCATTTGTACCGTGACTGGCGACATGTTATCGCAGTCTATGATATATAATTACCAGAATTGTCGTTTGTTTTAATTGTATAAAAACCAATTGTAGTTTTATTTCGATTGTTTTATTTTGTTTGAGTGTGGTTTATAACCGCGGTTGATGCTAGCATAGTGGGAACGGATGATCTGTCAACACGACTTTCTGTTGTTCATGCAACTCGCTAAGTATTCGTGTTTTGTCTTAATTTATTGATTTTTAATTGTTTTCAACAAATTTATGCATCAATAAAAGAGGGACAAAAGATACCAGAGGGACAGTTAAACTCATAAATCGAAAATAAACTGACAACGCAATGGCTTAAAATGAAAAAAATAAACAAACAATAGTACACATGACACAACATAGAAAACATAAGAATAAGCAACACGAACCCCACCAAAAAACTAGGGGTGATCTCAGGTGCTCTGGAAGGGTAAGCAGATCCTGCTCCACATGTGGCACCCGTTGTGTTGCTCTTGTTATAACAAATCCGGTAAATAATCTAATTCGGTAGGTCACATTCATGAAAGGGAAGGGGATTATAGTTACGACGTAATCAACATATCCGATATCATATGTGAAGCGGTTATTCCACAACGGTCAACCAGATAGTGATGGCGTCCGTAAAATTTACGAAGGGTACGGGTTTGTTTTAATTGGATTATGTAGAAATATAAAAAGTAACAGATTAAATTAATCAAGCATCGACATGAAACATTATCTCAATTATATATATATGTGTAAAAAACAAGTTAAGACAAAAGTTAGCTACATGTATTAGAAATTGTTGAAATGAAATTACATGATTGTAAAGATCTAAGTTATTAAAATGGTCAAGTGGAAATTGTACCGTTTATGGAATTAAAGTTTTGACATTTGAATTTGACCTTCTTTGTTCAATTGTTAACGTGGACAATGTACTGTTAATGCTATGAAAGTTGTTCATGCTTTGTACATTGATAAATTGTTTTGTTTTGACAACTTCATTTTCTTTTTTTTCTTTTTTTTTAAGTACTATTCATGTTTATTTGTTTTGCTGAGTTTTTCATTTTATGTTTTAATAACAACTTGTGAAATTGGTTTGTTTAGTGAACAATCAGATGCTTAACACCTTGCACCTTTTATTTATTTAGGGCTTTTTATAACAGAAACCTCAACATATGAAAAGATCACAAAGAAAACAAAGATATAATTTTGTAATTCAAAGGAAAAAATATTCATAACAGAACAAGAAACAGCAGTATTGAAACACGCAACATAAAATGACTTGAGTAGATCGGACTAAAGAATAAGATACAAGAAAGACTTCACCATTTAACATTACAGTGATATGCTAAGAGATGCTTCAATATGATAAGGGTTATTGTTATTTTACATAAACTTAAAAAATAAATGTTATAATATGTTTTTATTTGTGAATATTTTTCTTGTATATTTCCTGATTAAAGTTTGTTTATACTTCGATTATCCCTTTAAATACAATATTCTACTTAGATAAGTGACTCCAAAGAAGTGAATTGTCATCATTTTTTTAAAGTGAAATTGATGAACAGAGGATGCATTTAAATTTGAAGTCAGGATGCTTTTCAAATTTGAAAATTTAAATACGTTCGTGTTATTGCTGTAACTTTATTCTACTGATTATATATAGATATAGGAAGATGTGGTGTGAGTGCATGTATATTGAAATTAGGTATTACATGTTTTCAATCTAAGTTTTTCGTCACATCTATCTATATTTTATTATTTGACGTACAATATTTCATAGATATGCTTGAAAAGAGAAACCATAAAATTGAGAAAGGAAATGGGGAATGTGCCAAAGAGACAACAACCCGACCATAGAAAAAATCAACAGCAGAAGGTCACCAGCAGTTCTTCAATGTAGCGAGAAATTGACCATGTTACATTATTTTATATATAATTCAAGTCATTTGAAAAAAAAAAAATATTTGTCATGAGACATGATCAGACGTGGATAGCATCAATGATTTTTTTTTATGAATAAAATTATTATTTCAATACTTATGACATTAAAAACAGCGATTAAAAAGTTTAAACCTGGGAAAATGTTGATGATAGTAATTTTGCATTATACTACTGGATTGTATTTGTATTTATTTGTAATTTATTTTTTATTTTTTATATTATTTGCGTTAAAAATAGGAAACACAGAATGTAAGCATGTACATAATCTTGTTTATGGAGATAACTTTTATTACTAGTGAGAAGTTAAGCAAGCTATACAGTATTTTGATCCACAATGTTTTACTTTAAGAAATGCCTGAATCAGGTCAAATATGTAAAAGTTGTGTTCTGACATTTGATTAAGATTATTCCATTTTCAATTATCTTTGGAGATTGGTATTTTGGTATTTTACGTTGTTTTCTTTATCCCTTAATGTCTTGCTCCAAAACAAAATTAGATTAGGCCGATATGGGAGTCTCGGGATGATACCAGGGCCAATATGGAAAAGGGCATCTTATAATCTATACTTAGTACGGTGCAAACATTGTTTTATAGCTGTCAATTATTATTAAAACAAACCAATAGCTATTCTGAACAGGTAAGTAGACGTTCTAAAAAGACTGTACTCGAAGTTACGACAAAGAACTTGATATACTTTATAAACACGTGATTTCAAACGGACTCCGGCAATTTAGGGAAAAGTGGGTGAAGTTTCACGCGTGAATTTTGGCTGACAAGAAACCAAGGAAAAACTTAATGATGCCATTGGTTGCCTGAATGTATTGTCACCTAAAGGAATGTGTATATGTTGATACAATCTACCATCGCTATCAATTACCTGTATATTTTTTTTTATCACATATTTGTTACGAATACGTCAGGTTTTGCATATGTAATAACCTCAAAATTGTATGGGGCAAAAAAGAGGTTATTGGTTATTGTGCCCTGATTCCAAATGATGTGACGTCATTGCATCCTAAACAACACTTTTGTGATAACATCTTTAAGTTTCATTAAATTGTTATAATTGAATTGATTTCCTTCTTCTCTGCAGAACTTAAAGCCACGAAGCCGATATTGGAGTCCCGGGGTGATACCAGGGCAAATATGAAAAAGGGCATGCTATAATCTATATATATTCAATAAACGTTTAACTAATATCAAAATTATTTATATTGTTATGAATGATTTTTCAATTGCAGTTTGCCCTCATATAGCTAACTGTAACCACAGAAGATGTAGCAATCCTGCAGATAATTACTGTGAATGGTGTCAATACGAGATAGTTGATAAACAGTACTGGAGGGCATATACACGACATAAGGATGGTCATATGAAGGAGTGTAGAAGTAAGTTATAATTACTGTGAATGGTGTCAATACGAGATAGTTGATAAACAGTACTGGAGGGCATATACAAGACACAAGGATGGTCATATGAAGGAGTGTAGAAGTAAGTTATAATAAATGTGAATGGTGTCAGTACGAGATTGTTGATAAAAAGTACTGGAGGACATATATTCGACATAAGAATGGTTATATGAAGGAGGGTAAAACTAAGTCGTATATATATACATGACACAAGGAAGGGCAAAATCAAAAGCTTAAACATATCAAACGAATGGACTGGAAATGTGAAATTGCTGACATGGGACAGTCATTTGTCTTATGTAGAAATGGGGGAATTGAACTTGATTTCAAAGCTAGCTTAACCTTTCATTTGTTTGACAGAATGAAATAATCTAGCAGTCAGTTATGAATTGTACATTATACTTTGACTGAATGCTTAAGAATGCATATCCACATAACCATTCCACAGCAGTTAGTTAGTGATTACCGATACGAATGAAATCCGACAGGAATAAACAATTGTTATTGAAAAAGTTATATATACTAAATTAATTGTTTCAACCATTATGTTCTATTTACAGAAACATGTTCATGGAGATTGGACAGTACCCGTTGTTACCCAGGAAACTGTACGGATGAAGTCGCACAGTCGTGTGTCTGTACTGATGGTTTCGGTGGCAATCATTGTGACACAAGTAGGTTTTATAAAACTCAACATAGTTAACAATTTCAAATCAGTTAACAGATCACTTAATTAAACAACTATGGAATATTCAGTATTTTATACACCAAAATTAAGTGAGGAAATGCGGTATAATTGACAATGATACATTGATCAGACGATCGGTTTTATCGATTGAAATGATAACAATCGAATTTTCGGAACCTGTATTTCTTACTACACGATATGGATTTGTTCATTGTTGGAGGCCGAACAGTGAACTAATGTTTCTTCTACTGGTCATTCAGCCTGATATAATTATTAGGTATACAAAAATACCAAACTACAAGGAAAATTTAAATCAGAAAGTCCCTGAATAAATGACAAAATAAAAAGATCAAAGATTTAAAACGAATTGGCAACAACTGCCATATCCTAACTGTGTATAGGCGTTTCCTAATTTAGACAACGGTGAATTAAACCTGGTACAAATCTTGTCCCAAGTACAACTTGTTTTCACTGTCTCCAATATTCATTCACGTAGGTCAAATATGCGTCGCTTAGCAAATTTAATTTTACTTATATATAGAACATATATTTTATCATTTTTATTTTGTATTTTAATTTGTGCTACAGTTACAGAGGAGACAGCAGTGCTTTATGCAGAAATAAAACTTCACACATCAACGAACGAAATTCTGACCACACCAAATGACCCAAATGATCCCGGGAGTGAACCAACTAAATGGACAAATAACAAAAATTTCGGGGAAGCCGAGATAGAGATTCGCGCTAAGTATGTAGCCTCTGGGTATTCAACAACTGGCACACCACCACCACAGCCTGACCCAACTGGAGTAGCTCATTATATCACAGACTTTAATCATGGTATAATTTATGGATTGATTACAGTTGACTATATCAGAGGTAAATTGTTAAACTGCATCATATTCTTATAGAAAATTACTTTTAAAAAAAAGAATGTATTTTATTTGACCAAAATATAAAGATAGACCTGCAGGGAAAACTGATGTTTTTATAAATCACTGACAAATAGTAGTCATTACGTGTGGTAAATCTAAAAGTAAACATTTCTTAAGTCAGGAATCTGATGTACAGTAGTTGGCGTTTGTTTATGTGATTTATACGTGTTTCTCGTCACACGTTCTTTCATATAGAATAGACCGTTGGTTTTCGGGTTTGAATGGTTTTACACTAGTAATTTTAGGGCCCTTTATAGCTTTCTGTTCGGTGTGAGCCAAGGCTCCGTGTTGAAGGCCGTACATTGAACTATCATGGTTTACTTTTATAAATTGTTATTTGGATGGTAAGTTGTCTCATTAGCACTCTATCACATCTCTCTATATCTAAGAACATTTAAACTTTTAATCCTTCAAAACATTTGGAATTGCTATTTCATAGTTTGCAATTTTTTACACTTCAACTTGACGATCAAATTAAGACGTGCTTCGTGTGATTTTAATGCTATCATAATACAAAATAAATCATAAGAAAAACGTTATTTTTTTCAGGAAATCCAGACGCAAACAATACCTTTTTACAATTTAGTTGTCCAGGCAACGAAGATTCTCCAATAAATGTCAACTATGATTGCTCAAGACTGAGACACAACAACAGTCAGGTTATATTGCCTAAGTTTGATCACAGTGACCAGTAAGTATTTGGAATATATTTTGTAGACATGCAGTTTGTTTTCAAACATATTGTAAAGTAAGGCTTGGAATATGACATGTTTCCATAGGTTTGATCTGTTTGAGTTTGTGATTTTGGTATTTGTAAAGTGACTTTCCTTTTTGAATTTACTTAGAGTTTCATGGGGTATTTTACTTTTTGCATCTTTAACATGACACGAAATGTAGAATATAGATATTCACATGAATGTAAGATATATCTTTGTTTCGAAAGAAGTTGTTATTGAGAAAGACTACTAATACGACTTGATTCATCTTAAAAAACAGAAAGAAAAAAAAACCCAATTTATTCAAAAAAGGTGCTGAGTTTTAAAACTTCAATAAATATAACTTCCCTTTTCATTTTTTTCGGATTAAATAAACACTAGAACTAAATATTAAGTAGACATATCACGTTCTTGTACGAAATTTCAAAGGCTGTCATTTCTTTATTATATAAAAAAGAGAATGTGATATAACTGCCAACGAGACAACTCTTCACAAGAGACCAAATGACACAGAAATTAGAAACTATATGTCACTATACAGCCTGCAAAGCCCATACCGCATACATTGCATTTCAGAAAAAAATTGAACGGTTTAGATTCCAGTCAAATTTATAATAATGTGACGATTTTGACAGATAACAGTGCCTACATTTTTATTGATATTGCTGTCTTTTGTATTATTGTATCATAGCAGTAAATGTGTGTATTTTATTTCATTATTACCTACATATTGTACAATCATTTTAACGTGTGTTTTCTGACAGACAGCTTTAAATCAATTGTACGTTACTTTCACTTTCGCTTTTACCGGAAGTAACGGGTATTGTTATAAATATAACGCCAATAGAAATCGTTTATATATACACTGTCTTGAACATGTTGTAGTTATATTCTTGTTTGTTTTTCAAAATAGGGATACATTTTAAAGTGTTTTATATAAAGTTTATGTGGGAGTTTTATTTAGATTAAAGTAATAACTCCTTATGATCTCTGTTTGCACCGACGTTGCGCACCTTTTTACAGTAAACGGGCTGTAATGACGTCATTTTCTAAGACGTTAATTGCAAAGATATTTACCTTATAAGGAAGTTTCCGTATTTGGTCATAGATTTTATCCATATTTGGAATTTCAAAATAATAACACTAGCTTAAGATTTTAAGTATTTTACGTCAGTTCTAGCTTACCCCTACCGCCAGCTAGCAGCTTAATTTACATGTCTTATAAATTTCTAGGTGCAGTTTTTCTAAAGCAGCAGTTTATGTTCCTGAATATTGCAATATATATGCAATTTGATAACTTGATGCAGTTCATGTAAACGGAGGCAGAAATGAAATAGTTTTCTTGTTTTTCTAAATATTCTAAATTTTGAGAATAAAGTTTAATAATGAATTCTAATTTTACATCGGAGAAAGGTGCGTAAAGTCGGCAAAAGTGTCCGTTTGTTTAAAATAGTTTTGTTGTTGTTAATATATTTTTACAATATAGAAAGAGGGTTACGAAAACTGTGAATTATTAATTTGTGTAGTTTTTTGCATGAATTCTGATGTGATACCTTAATATTAGACATATTAGATTACATATAGAAATACAACCCGTATTACACACACACATAAAAAGACTTGCGCCGATCTAGAAACTATGTTTATGTGATATGCAGTATGCAGTAGCAGCAGCAGTAATTATTTTGAGCCTTCATATTTCTTGTTAAGTTCTTTTGGTTCGTTGTTGGTGTCTGTCTGGTCTAATTGTTGGTTTGGTTGGTTAGAAAGGTTCGGGTTGGCGAACACATTACAATATAATTATTTATGTCACTGAATCCTAAATTAAGTTGTAAGATTATCTATAATAAATATTTTAGCTTCATGCCTTATACATGTACAACTTGCCCTGTGTTACGACGCTAGATATAAACTGACGTGGAAAGGTAACACCCGGCCACCGAAAACTTGATTTTCGTGGAGCCTAGTTGGTCGACTGATCTAGCGCCATGATATATATAACAGTACTAGCCAAATAGCACAATAGCATTATATATCAACAAACTGTTTTAAGTAAAAATTATAAATAAAGGTTATGAACTGAATCTAAAACTTCTACATTTCAGATTAGTATTCTCTATAGTAGTGAGAAACGGTGGGTTCTTAAAGTACATGAATAGGGAGACGAGTACAGAAATAAGATCATCCTTAAATGGTCTTACATCGAAAAGAAAATACATTATACAATGGGACTATATTCAACCATACCATACTTGCTTAAATATATATGGTATCAACTGTACCATACCTCCTCTAGAATTACAAGATGCCACTAATTCAGTAAGTACTGATTCCGATTGTAACAGAATAAATATGTAATTCAAAATAAAAAAAAAAAGAACATAACAACATAAATTGGGTGAAACAATGCACATTTTTGGTACTTGCTTTTTTTCAAAAAGTTTACCCTAAAACTCTGAATACCAAGAACAAACACTTACTTGACTACACGTAACATTGTAACCACCAAACAAAAGACAAATATCCATATTTATTAACTGCCTGATACTTTATGCAATGAATATTTTGTGGATTTTTGCAAATGATTATACATAATAATGCCTTTTTAAATACATAATTAAGTTGTTAATATTTTTTAACAGGCCACTAGTGGAACGAGAACCCCTGTGCTTCCTCGATTTTTCAATAGGGTTATTATCTTCATGTTTTTTTAGTCAAGTCATGTGATCAAGCAAGATCATCCTTAACGCCTCCGTTATTTTCAACATCATTGCGAGATTTAAAAATTTGCATTTTAAAATTAAGAGATGTTTTTTTCATATTTCAGTCATCAATACCACTTACATGGAGACAATGGTCTGATGATTTAGCTGGGATAGAATTCTATCAGTATGAGCTTTACGAATTACAGTATGATGGTAGTTCATTGAAAGAAAATAATTTCCTCTTCACGTCAGATAGAATACCACATACTCATTCACAGGTGAATATCAAATAATACCAACTTCACGCTAGAATACATCACAACCACTAACAGATTAATAATATTTGTCCTCTCCATGACAGATATAATACTAGTACCTCATGCACATTCACATGTGAATATATAATATCATCTTACCTCCTATACATTTCTAGGAATATAAAACCTCCTTGTGGAAACCGTGTATATTTAATATTAGGTTAGTTGGGAGGCGGGGCTTATTTCAAACACGGTTAGTAGTGGAGTTACGTCCCTTTATATTCCATATAAGGTAATAAGGAGGTGGGGCTTATTTCATACACGGTTAGCAGTGGTGTTACGTCCCTTTATATTCCATTAAAGTTTTCAACAGAAGAAAGTGATGATAAAGTGAAATAAATTCATAAAACACATGTAAATCTTACAAGTTGTCATTGTTGGCATCTGTTTTTGTAGGATCAAAGGAAGTAGTTTCGTAATTATGTTAATGCTAACTGTATCGAAGACTTGCTCATTTTGATAGGTCACTTGTCTGAATACACGTTAAGATAGTCGGTAAGATAAATTCGTTACATAGTGTGCTAGTGACGTAATACAGTATATATGGGGTCAGTAAATTCCATATGGGGATTTGATCTTCGCTCTCACCCCATATGGAATTTACTGACCCCATATTTACCGCATTAGGTCACTAGCACACTATGTAACTAATAATATCTGTCCTCATATCAGATAGAATACTAGTACCTAATGCACATTCACAGGTGAATACATACTTATGAATAATGGAACTTTGTTTTTGATTTATCTTTTTTTTTTAATTCTCGATATAACAAAACCTTAACCCAAGGCAAGTCACAAAATTATGTTTGCTTTCAATCTAGTCTCGAACAAATATCGCTAGTACAAAAGTGTTTGTTGAGTTGACATGACAGTGGTAAAATCTTAAATCGAACAAACAATTGGCAACCGAATCGTTCAGAATTGACATTACATGCAAACATAAAGTATCGAAATATAAAGACTTGTGTAGCATGAGAATACAATACTTTTTCATCGTACACCCATATTATGATTTTTTATGAGTAAAATGTAACAAAATATCCGTTTTTTTTTAAACACAATCAAAGGAAAACACAATCGTCTTGGAAAATCCTAGGGTTATCCAAATATTTGACCCAAAGGCTAGTGATAAATAAGTAATTTGTGTGTACATTATTTTAAAAAAGTACTCCACTGATGTTTGTTTTCTTTTTCTTTTTCTAATTCCAAACTTCAATATTCATTTTTATTTTCTGCAGTCTGAGTTTAATGTGACAACACCTGGAATGTATTCCATAATTTTTACGGTATTTGACAAAGCTGGCAACCACAAATCCACCAGATCTGTGTTCTTATTTGACGACGAATCACTGGTAGAAACAACACCAGGAACACGCATCATAGTGACAGAAAGTACGGCTAATACTAATTATACATGGGTAAGTCATTATCCATATCATTGATACTAAAAAAACACCAGGGACACGCATCATAGTGACAGAAAGTACGGCTAATACCAATCATGCATGGGTAAGTCAATATCCATATTTATAAAATTAAAACAACACCAGGGACACGCATCATAGTGAGAGAATGTACGGCTAATCATCCTTGGGTACGTCATTGTCCATATATGTCAAACTGTTAACTTACATGTACATGCATTTTATGAATAGACAATGGTACGATATTAAAACAAAATTTTCAGTTATAATTGAAAAAAAAAGGTCTTGGAGTAGGTGCGAAATAAAATTTACCCAAATACCAATAAACGGATATATCCAGTACAAATCTTTAAACGAAGTTTTTGCACAGGTGCTCCATTTTCATGAATCTGTTCTGAATCTATGCTCATTTTAATTTTTTTTTCAGTTTGAGTTTAAAGTGAAACTACCATGTAGATATGCCAGTATTTTATCGATTATTTTACAAAGCTCGCAACGTGCTTATGTCTGATATTGTCTTGGCTTTCAAATATTTGGAAATGACCTTTCCTGATGAAGGTAGATCCAGAATTGCGCGTTGGAAGCACACACTTTATAAAGTTTGTTTTTCATTTATTGTAGGTAGTTCAGAACATGACACATTTACACGTAAGCTGGTCGGGAAGATTTACAAATGAAAGGCACCACGTTCGACATTGGCTTGATCAACTGGCACCAAACAAACATGTAGATAAACTATATGATGATCATTTCGGTGTGAGGAAGGTTGATTGGCTCACGAATGTCCTAGGTACTTACTTTATTATGATTTGTGTACGAATATTTTTAATATTTAATTTGTTATATGATCCAGTAACACAACAGGATGTCAACAGCAAAATGAAAAGATAAACATTTTGAAATATTGGCGACTATTTTTTTTTTTAAATATCTGTATTATTGTTTAACTCGCAAAATATCATTTCTTCGAATGCTTTTTCAACTAACCGTGCATACAAACATATATGTAACCAAATTAATACTAAGTTCTAGATAAACAGTCAATTGACGGTCAAACAGAACAGATAGAACGACATTAAACAACAATACATTATAATTTAAAAATATATGGAACAATACAATATCATAGTAATATGAATGCATATCATATATCTTTTCACCTGATGAATACGAGTTTTATGGAGGTCTACTGGTAATTTTAGGTGTTGTGAAGTTTGACGTTAATTATACTGTAACGGGACCAGACGTTACATCCTTTCTTGAGTACAAAAATGTTGAAGATATTTTACAAGAATTAGAAGAATTAGAAGTTATCTGGGAAGATGGACAGAAACTTGATATTTCTGTGAAAGCCACTGACATAGTGTGGGAGTTTATAGAGGAAAGCATTACTGTGTATAAGGACACATCACAACCAATGATAGAAAACCTTTGGTTGTCACGTGATAGTAAAGAAGAACTGTATGTTCATCACATTGAAGACTTTTCCAAAATGACGTAAGTTTGTCCATTCATTTAACTGATATTTTTTTCATAAGGAAAGAAATGATTCGAACATTTAATTTCTATATAATCAACTCATGCATTAACAGATGTTTTCCTTATGCACTAGTATATCTATCAAAAGAAGGACGAAAGATATCAGAGGTACAGTCAAACTCATATTTCGAGTTAACTGACAACGCCATTGCTAAAAAAGACAAATAATAGTACAAAATACACAACATAGAAAACATAAGACTTAGCAACATGAATCCCATCAAAAACTGGGGGTGATCTCACGTGCTCCGGAAGGGTTAGCAGATCCTGCTCCACATGTGACATATTAGTTAATAAAAGAAAACAAATGGTGAGGTCTTTTTAAGCTATAAAATTGAGAATGGAAATGGGAAATGTGTCAAAGAGACAACAACCCGACCAAATAAAAAACAACAGCAGAGGGTCACCAACAGGTCTTCAATGTAGCGAGAAATTCCCGCACCCGGAGGCGTCCCTCAGCTGTCAATGTAGTTAAATGCCTTCTACATAATAAGGATGTTCTTATCCCAAGCATAAAAACATAGCCGTATTTGACACAACCTTTTTCAACTTTTGATCTTCAGTGCTGTACAACTTTGAACTTTTTTTCACTTTCGATCTTTTATATCTGGGCGTCGCTGGTGAGTCTTGTGTGGACGAGGCGCGTTTTTTGGCGTATTGAATTTTAAACCTGATGCTTTTTGTTATCTATTAATCATGTGTTACTTTGTCTAATACGTTCTCCTATTTATTTGTATTGTAGTCCTGTAATATTATGTTGTCATTTCAATGTTATATTTAAAATTGCCATTAAAGTACGAGGTTTGGCATGCCATAAAACCAGGTTCAACCCATCATTTTTTCCTTTAAAAATGTCCTGTACCAAGTTAGGAATATGGCCATTGTTATATTATTGTTCGTTGCTGTGTGTGTTACATTTTAACGTTGCGTCGTTTGTTTTATCTTATTTTTTAGTGTAAATTCACTTTGCGATAAGACGTGTCACGGTACTTGTCTATCCCAAATTTATGTATTTGGTTTTGATGTTATATTTGTTATTGTGTATTACATTTTAGTGTTGTGTCGTTGTTCTCCTCTTATATTTAATGCGTTTCCCTCGGTTTTAGTTTGTTACCCCGATTTTGTTTTTTGTCCATGGATTTATGAGTTTTGAACAGCGGTATACTAATGTTGCCTTTATTTATATCAAATAATAAAACAATATATTTCTTCATAATCGAATGAAATGAAGTGCATTACCATTAACTTGTCATTAAAGGATAGAGTGGGATACATTTGACTACCATAGTGGTATTGATAGCGTTCACTGGAGGCTGTATGACAATTTCACAGGATCAGACATATTGCATGGACAATCGCATTTGATTGCACAAGGACAAACCGAAGTAATGTATTTCGTGTTAAGAATCTTAAATTACGTGCACCTTAATACAATTTATATTAATAACCAACATTATATATTTTCCCATATTATTTTTTTGCTTTCTGTATAAATATTATTCGATTTGAACCGCCTGATAGTAGGGCATAATTTACATCCGTAGATCAGTTAACTAAGGACCGTTTATATTATTGTAAAACATATTTTCCATAAAACCTACAAGACAAAAGTAATCATTCTTGAATGTTTAATGGGTAAATTAATAAATAGACTCTATAAATATTAATAGCGTATATAAAATACATAATGCTCTAAATATATATATATATTACTCTCATCTCTAAAGATGGAATATGTGGTTTAGTTTATTCGACTATTGATCCGGGCAAAAGATCATAAACAGGGCCATACGACAGTTTGATCTTTGTTACAAAGGCTGTTAAATGTGATTTTTAAAATTACACTTTTTTTTCTCACTAGAATATAACAACATGTGAGTTGAAGTATGGAGATTCACCACGTGGTTCTGATTGTTATTGTACACTTTATCACGGATGCTTCCATCGACATTTTCATGTTCAACCAAAGATCGTGAATGGTTCTGGTCTAACGCCTGGTAAAGACAATGGTGTCCATGATTCTGACTATTTCATTACAGTCACAGTAATAAACAAAGCAATGCTGAAAACTGTGTTAACCAAAAAGGTTTGGAATTTCTAAATATTTCACTCTTAGATTGTACATATTGATGATGACTACATATATTTTAGAAGCATGTATTTACCTCTATATTGTAATGTTACATATTCAATGGTTCATTTAGAAAACTAAGCATGCATTAGCAGTGTATTATGTCTATTCATTTGACGTTTCTTTCGATTTTACTCCCAAAAATTATGGTCTCACGGTTTTTCAAAGAAAATCATATTTTTGACGCATTAGAACTAATGTATAATATCTGTAAGTTAGTATACAGTTATTTACTAGCATGTTTTATTACTCCAGATAACGATAGACACATCAGCTCCACAACCCGGAATTGTTCATGATGGTCTGCCTGATTACCCAGAGATAGACTATCAACAAAATCTACAACTACATGTATATTGGAACGGATTCTTTGATCCTGAAAGTGGTGTCAAGTACTACAAATATGTCTTCTCTGATCACTGTTGGGAACGGGAGGACTTAATAAATGTATCACTTGTAAGTAAAAGTTTTTACGACATAATGCAAATATGGTTTGAGACTCATTGCTAAAATCATGATATATTAATATTTCAATTTATGGTTTTATTTTGTATTATTTCTTTTTTCTTATTTACAGAAGTAAATCGTACATGTTATTTATATTTTTCATGTTAAGTGGAATTAATGTTATTATAAACAGGTTGACTTATTATTAAAGATAAAAAAAAAAACACAAAGATGAATACCAAACACAAGTATATAAAACCACCATTTATTTTGAAACGTCACAAATATGAACTGGTTGATAAATTCTTACGTTTGAATTGACAGTTTTTATGTACTTTTGTATTTATCTTGGAGTTTGGTATTTTTATAAACATTTTTTGACCAGCAATTTCCAAATAAGAATTACATATTCTTTATTTCTAGGGAATTGAAAGCTTCAACACATTTGCTAGTTTCACTGCCTCAAAAGAGGGTAAATATTACGTGAGCGTTGTAGCTTTCAATAGAGCAAACGAGGCATCTTCACTGGTGTGTTCCGATGGTGTTACAATTTCTTCGTCAATACCATATGTCGTAGATATAGTTTTAAAAGATTTAAGAACAATACCTAGACTTATTGAAGATAAAAACAATACTGTTTGGTACCTCGATGGATCACTTACAAGACATACAGTCAACAATAGTAAAAATGCATGCAGGTATGCACATTTTATTCTTTCTAGTATATCAAAATTATATATATGAAAAAATTGAATCATGATTGAAATGCTAATTCAATTAAAGAATCAAATACTGTCAAATTAGAGGCATATTTGAGATATGACTAATGTAAAATCATTCAAACAGTCAAACCAATATTAAAAAAAAAGAAATAAGTGTGTACAATTGCAGCGGGTTTAAACGTTTTAATAGGCGCTTATGTTCAAACTACAGAAAAACAATAATGCAACATCACAACACAGAAAGACATAAGCATCCACATTTTTTGTTCTTACAATGATATAAGTGGATTATCTCACGTTATTATGATGGTCAAAGTGAATTATCTTCCGTTTAATGATGTCAAAGTGGATAATTTTCCATCGTTATGAGTATCATAGTGGATTATCTCATGTCTACCTCACTATTTTAAATAAGTATTACAAATGTTTTTAATATATTCAAACGATTTTGGATTTCACTTAATATAAGAAATGTATCACATGTTTTTAGTACATGCGATTTACTTGGTATACGAATTACTTACATAAGTTAAACTTAAATATATACCTGGTGTACTTTTTGTTAAACAAAAGTTTCTATGTTTACAGTAACTAAATAATTTGAAAATAATAACAATCACGTAGTTATCTTAAGCTCAAACTATTTATTAATATAATATTCAAGTAAACATATATATATTAGACAGTACAGTACTTTCTAATCACAGCAACTAATTGAGTCAAAATTGGTTTTATTATCAGACGTTTAGAACATTTATTCAATAAAACTCCCAACTTAAATGAAATCAACTGAAAATTTCATGAACCCTTGCGTACAAAATTATAATCCTGATACTATGGATAAGTTTATGTTGATATTGGTGTGTTTGGTAATTTGTCTTAGAGACATTATTCTACCGACAATTGCGAATATCGTAGTTAACTTCAAGTATTAGTAACATCTTTCGGAAAATATGCTGCCTTTTCTTTCCCTTTCAAGTAATAGATCATATTGTGAAGGCTATTAGACTTGTTTTATGCACAAACTACAATAGTAGAGGGGCATTATGTTTCCTGTCTGTTTTGTAAGGTTATTTACCCCAGAGATAGCGGAGTGCACGCAGAACTGGTTTGGCTTCAGCACAACCTTTCCTATGTCATGCCAGGCTATCTGGACCATGTATTGTTCTGCTTTTCACAGAGAAGTAAATTTTTTGCGGTTGGCTGTTCGTGGACTGGTCAAATTGTTTGGAAATTCTAGTTATGATTTTTCTTTGTCGTTTATTAAATGAATATGTACAACAGTGAACGTAATAATTAGTGATAATAAGATTTAACTCACTAACGTATACATTTTTTAGTGGCAGTTCCTCTTCTAGTCTTGTTGATGACATTGATATTTATCCAAAGTCAATGATAGCTGTAATTGATTGTGAATCATTGGCAGACCAGTCATCTTCATTTTTATCCATATTGCCGAGGACATCACAGGTTAGAACTTTAAACTATATGAGTGTCGTAACTACAAGGTATTTAAAATGTCTGTTTTTTGTTTGCTAGTGGCATTGACTGTATATTCAACGTTTGGTATAATTACAAATGTGTTGATACAATAGTTTTTTTGAGATAGTATGATAAAATTGAGAATGGAAATGGGGAATGTGTCAAAGAGACAACAACTCGACCATAGAACAGACAACAGCAGAAGGTTACAAACAGGTCTTCAATGCAGCGAGAAATTCCAGCACCAGGGGGCGTCCTTCAGTTGGCCCCTTAACAAATATATATATACTAGTTCAGTGATAATGAACGCCATACTTAACTCCAATTTGTACACAAGAAACTAAAATTATAAATAATACAAGACTAACAAAGGCCACACACATGTTATCAAAATACTTCCAATTAAACACAGTCAAAACAAGGGACAAGAAAGTCATAAACGAGGGACGAAAGATACCACATTTTTTTTATATATATACGGCTGTGCATATTACTCAACACCTGTTTTAAAACATATCTTTCATAAAAAAAAACCCGTGTATTTATTATGAACAGGTTATCATTTTGACTTTGTACGATTACAATATGTACAAAATAAGGGCTTGTATAAATTACAATATGTACAAAATAAGGGCTTGTACAAGAGGGACGAAAGATACCAGAGGGACAGTCAAACTTAAAGATTGAAAATAAACTGACAACGCCATGGCTAAAAATAAAAAGACAAACAGACAAATAATAATACACAGGACACAACATAGAAAACTAAAGACTGAGCAACACGAACCCTACCAAAAACGGAGTGTGATCTCATAATATCCAAAAAAACAATTGGACAATCAAATCGTGTCGGCTAACGGCAAGCATTTATTCCATCTCATTTAAATAATAAGAAGGTGCATGTACCCACAAAGATAAACAACAAAGACATTAGAAAAGGTAAATTGTTACTACAAATGTCTTCGGAGGTCTCGATAATTCTCATTTCGAAACTGACCAATAAATTGCAGGTTGAAACTTAAAAGGGCTTTTGAGAATAAAAAAGTTTTTTTTTTTATCTCCAATGTCTGATCTTCCATTCATTACAAATCTTGTAGCTACTTATAAGTTGGAAGTCTGGTACTGATGATGATCTAGTATATGATTATGATGTCGGCCTTTCAACAACAAAGAGCAGTGCCGCTCCGGATATAGTACCGTTCCGGTCTACAAAACACCACAACCATTTCAGAATCAATAATCCTGATCTTGATGAAGGGAAACTGTTTTATGTTATAATAAAGGCTATAAGTAAGGCTGGCGTTGAGGGAATTCAGGTAAGTCGTGTTTTCTTATCAATAATATCACAAGCAAAATTACTGAGGTTTTGATTTATTTCATTTTTTTTAAAGAAAAAACAGTCATAACATCTTTTGTCATCAATTTCAATGTTATTTTCAGGATTGAATTATTGACTCACAACTTAGATAATGAAAAAAAGGTTTACATTTTTTATCGTTTAATTCTCCTTACACAAGTGACATTTTTATGAAACAGAAATTGATTTATTATCTAATGAGAAATTATCAAAACAGCATTAATTCATTTTGTAAGACCGCTCTTTGTACTTGAGACATATACTACGTACCTTATATTACAGAATTTAGGACCGATCATCATTGATGCATCATCTCCAAGAGTTAACAATGGTCAAATAGACCTTAAGTTAGACAATGACGTGTTGGTTGCTAATTGGTCCGAAGTATTATTTGTGGATGAAGAAGATCCATATCCAATGACATATGAATATGCAATAGGTATAATTCTGAATAGTCTAAGCAGATAACATAATGATACGAATATATCAAATGTGTACAATTCTATAAACTATAGTATGAGCATGACTATGCACCACAGATAATTCTGTACAATATAGATAGTAGCAGATGATATTGGAATTTATATAGATTTTGTATTATTAAACAATGAAAATATTCGTTTCCGTTTACTGTGTAGTTAAAAAGGTTTAAATGAATGAAGAATAAATTCATAATTCATGCAAATGTAATGCCCTTTGTTCCTTTCACTTACCAATACTCATTTTCTTGTTGAACCAAAGATGACCTTCAAACTTTATCTTCCGTGATTGCTTGAAATATCTAATTTAATTTGCGAACAGCTATTGTTTTATGTTAAACGACAATTTCTCTACCATTCATTTTATAGCTGCAAATTTTTTTTTTAAATGTAAGTTAATATGTTCATTCAAATCAAACCATTCAGCATTATTATGATAAGATAGCTGTAGTTCAAGGACAAAAGCAATTGACGTTGTAGTTTTGAGTGTACATATTTAACTAGGATTCCTGATTTGAAATTTGAAAAATATGCTCCTTCCATAAAACGTTCTTTGGAATGTATATGCGCATTTCCTAAATCATATTAAAAGTTAAATATATTAATTCATTCAAAACTAGCACCAAACTTCAAAATTTGAAACAGTGTTTTGTCGTTTTGCATTCTTTTTTGCTTCCTCGAAAATTTCATATTAAGAACGTATGAGGAGATTCGTTAAACATTTTTATCCTCTTTAATTAGGAAAATGATTAAAAAAGGCCGAAATACCAAAGTATTTACCAAGCTAAATATTGAAATGGAAACTCACAACACCATAGCACAAAGTAATATTAAAATCGAAATCAGAATGAAAAACAAGAATAATATATTTTACCTTAATGCTGTAATGTTTTGTAATAGAAAAAAATGTTTTATTGGTAATGTGATACGCAATATTTTTTTGATATTTCTTTGCAGGTCGTTTCAAATATGGAACGGATATCGTAGATTTTAGTCCACTCTCGTTCCAGAAAAGCTGTCAACAGATGAAACCACCGACATGTACGGCTATTGAAACTAAATACCTACCTTGGTCCTTACATGCTGACGAGGAATATTATATCACAATAAAAGTAACCAACCTAGCGGGATTGACAGCTACCCACACATCAGAGCCTTACAAGCATTTTACGCAGCCGCCAGTACCAGGTGTTGTGTTTGATGTTGACAAAGCATCAATAACAGATAAGTTAAAAGTGAGCATAACATTTGATAGTAATGATATAGATCGACGTCTCCAGCAACGCGTATGAAATCACAAAAATACTGAACTCCGAGTTAAATTCAAAACGGAAAGTCCCTAATGAAATGTTAGTAAATGACAAAACACATCAAACGAATTGGCAACCACTGTCATATTTCCCACTTGGTACAGGCATTTTCAAATGTAACCATATAGAAAAGCTTAGGACACCTATGTGATTTCTTTTTGCTATTTGATGTTGATTGTTTCAGTATTTCATATATATTATCGTGTCTTCTGTTTTGGTTGTTTAAGGCTATTTATGTAAAACTTCTCTAAATTACTGTAATTTCATTGGAGGAAATCAGAGTTCTAAGAATATTCTAACAAAAATGGCGAGAAATTAACGCATTTAACACATAATAATAGATTTAGCAAAATGCTAAGAAAAAGACTGAAGTGCGATTTGAAATACACATGACTTGAAAAGGCATTACTAAAATAACGATATCCAAAGCAAATAAAAAAGGGGGATCAATAAAAACGGACAAAATTAAACGCAATATATGAACGGAACAAGTAAACAACAACTGCAATACTCCTGAAGTGGTACAGTCAATCTCCGAAAGCGCGAAGTGAGATATTTTATCACTTGGTGTCCGTCGTCGTTTGTTGCCATTTTTAAAATTTTATAATAATCTAATGAGTAAAAATTAAGCAAACTTTGCGAAATCACCATTGAGGTATATAGTTTTAAAAACAAATGTGTTCGATGACTCATCCTATGAACAAAAATGGCTGAAATATTAGAAATTAAACATAGGGGTAAAATGATATAATTCCTACATTTATGAAATCCGTTATCAGGCGGAAATGTTCATAATGTTGAGATCTATATACTTCTATAAACTTCAAAAACTTACATCTGATAGGAGGAATAACTTTTGAAATACGACATTTACCTTTCATTTTGGTATTTTGCCTATTATTATTAGAATAGATAGAGAGAAACGTTTGATAGTAAAAATGATCAGCAATTAAAGATCTACAAATAATTCAAATGACAGAAACTATTTGACAATATTATAGCTCTTGTCCTGGTATAACTTTTGATACCATATTATTGCATGTGGGCTTTATACCTTAAACATAATAATAGATAGATATAAACGTTGAAATGCGAATTTTACCAGCAAGGTGAGATTTACAAAAACGTATAGGGGTGTGAAACATACTCTTAAGAGTCACGAGTGTCTTTGTATGATCCATCTGTTATGAAATTGGTGTCATGTTAACGGGATTTGCATATAATATATTGTATTTCTGCATGTAAGCATTAAGGTTGCTCGAACCCCGCGTGGAAGATGCGTCCAACTCTGATCTTATTTGACTAAGAAAGTGGTAAATTTAAATAATGAATCAGTCGGTTCTCCAGCTAAAGTTTTAAAATTTTGTTTTCCAAAAAATGTAGTCTCAAACCTGGTGAAAGTTTTTTAAAAACCACTTGACGATAAAATACGAAATTACATGCTGATATCTTTTTAGGAGACACGTGATATAGACTTTACAGATGTTGCTGATTCATTTTCATTAGCATGGAGAGGATTCTATCATCCCCATCTACTTTTACAATATAAACTGTGTGTCGGTACCATTCCAGAAGGTTGCGATATTGCTGAGACAAATATTGTAGATGCATCTTTAACTAGTTTCACGTTTGACAATCTATTGTTGAAAAAATCTGAGGTAATGTTTTCATATTTCTACCCTTTCATACTTATACAAATTTATTGATCGGATACTAGTATTAACCATGATTTAGTTGATACATCAATTAGTAATAACGTAGGGAAATCTTTTTCGGAAATACATAAGTTCTTGAAAAGGTTTCTATTAAACTTGGAAGTGAAGACCCATGATTTTATTTAAAATACTACTAAGGTTATTAAAAATAAAATATATTTGTGCGGTAATAAATACGACAGAATCCTTTCATAACCTTAATAGTATTTACAACTTACTTTATTTATAACAGATTTACTATGCAAGTGTTGAAGCAATATCAATAAAGGGATCTGTTGTCGTATCATCAGATGGAGTTACTGTTCTTGATACATCAACACCGTTAATAGGAATCATCATTAAAGATGGATTCAATTGTTCAGGTATTTAATATACAGAAAACATGTCTTGATAGATGAAAAGAGGAATGATAACAATGTTTTAGTTGAAAAAAAACATAACAAAAGATACACAGCATTAATAATAGTTATCAAAGGTACCAGGATCATAATTTACTACGCCAGACGCGCGTTTCGTCTACACAAGACTCATCAGTGACGTTCATATCAAAAAATTTATAAAGCCAAACAAGTACAAAGTTGAAGAGCATTGAGGATCTAAAATTCCAAAAAGTGTGCCAAATACGGCTAAGGTAATCTATGCATGGGATAAGAAAATCCTTTGTTTTTCGAAAAATTCAAAGTGTTGTAAACAGGAATGTTTTTTAAATGACCACTTAAAACTTTTAAAATACTTATTGTTGCCGATGTAAGTATTGTAAGTGGTGTTAATTTGCATTGATTTTGTAATGTCAGCGTCGAATTAAGAGAAAATTAAGAGATTGAAAGATATCTAGATGGAATAAAAAGTCACGTGTCGTAAAGGAACATGCATTAATCAACATTTGTTAAAGAGTAAAAGAAATAATGATATATTTAGATAAATACTTATTTATCTATTCTATTAGTTTGTCAAACATTAGTAAACTTGTAATTTTAATGTGATTGCGTCATAAAGTCTGTAATATTGGCATTTCCTGTGTACCTTTTTGGATATGTTGTGTAACAATGATAATCACTTTTCGTTTTAGACAAATTAACTCTCCAAAGCAGTCATCACATAATGGTAAGTTTTACACTCTATGGTCAGTTTTCACACTTTTATGTGACAATACAAGTATTTCCACTGCAGATTGTTAACATCAAACTGAAGGAAAAATTATACTGCACTGAAATGTTCTGTATGATCCATTATGGTCGCATATCGTTTGTCAAAAGACATTTGAACAATACAGATATGGTTTTGCGAAAAAAAACATATTTAATTTACTTTTGAAATGAACTGATACATGTGATATTACATATTTCTTCTCAGATATTTTTGACATCTGTTTTCAAATAATCATTTTAGAATCCAGTTCCTCAATGTGATGAGGAAATCGACTTCCAGTCTTCGACAACAATCCTTGAAGCTTATTGGAGTATTCAATCGACATCAAATACGTTTTTACAAAACGCATACTGGGGAGTTGATGAGAAATCTCCAGTTGGAGGTAGGAATAATAATCAGGAATTTCTTAATTAGAAATAGTGTCATTTATTAGGGAATTGCTTTCTTATAAATATTTGTTAAGATAATTATTAAATGACCATCTTCTTCTTATTTGTATCAAACATGTTAGATACGGAAACTTTACCAGAAACAAATACATAAGCAATTTCTTTTATTTCATAAATTGTTATTCAATATGTAACAGCAAAATTTATATTTTAGTGCATCCTATTGCTGTAAGAATGAGTTTAATTGAACAAAAAACACTCTTATTTAGGGATAACATAGGATAAAGATTATCTTATGTTAACTCTTAACAAATAGTAACAGTTAGTATAAATTCCTTTGACAGATTATCATATTCTAATTACTTCGTTTTTGTTTATCGCTTCAATTATAACGCATTATTGCACTACTTATATTTTCTTAGATTACTGGACTGAATTTCTAGATTTTAATTACATTGGAAACCATCATAGAATGGCAATCGGAAATTTGAATCTAGAACCAGGTCTGACTTACAGAATAAAGGTGAAGCTGTGTGGTGATGATATATGTTTTCCAGTCATATATAGCAATGGAGTAACTGTTTTAACTAATAAACCAGTAGCAGGTGGACTATCAGTAATGTTAGAGACACATAAGGTAATATAATACTTCTTCCTTTTTAAAAGAATATTAACTAAAAATAAGAAGATGTGGTATATAAAGGCAACAGTAGTAAACTTGTGTTTAAAAGCTATAAATCTAATTAAAGAAAACAAATCCGGGTTACAAACTAAAACCGAGGTATACACATTCACTATAAGAAGAAAATAACGGAACAAAAGAAACACTAAAGTGCAACAAAAACAGACGCAAACAAGGATAGAAACGAAGTATTTAATAACATACTTCAGACTTGGTACTTGATAATTTTAGAAAAAAAACGGTGGTTTGGACCTGGCTTTCTGGCTAGCCAAACCTTCCTCTTATGTGGCATTGTTAAAAGACATCGCCAAAATGACAACAATATGTGACATTAATACAATACAAACAATTACCTGAAGAAGCTATAAAAGAAGCTTTTTAAATAAGTTTTAGAATTAAAATGTGTTGGCTTCGAGCATCACCGAAAATACATTTATTGTCGAAATGCGCATTGGATACTGGAAAATTTGTTCCATTATTGTTATTACATCATTATCCTGTTTATGTTCAAGTTCCGGTTTTCAGTGCTAGTCAAATCACTATAAACTTCGCCTTTTTGAACAGGTCAAACATAAAGTGTTCTTTTCTTTTCTTTTGTATTTTTCCTCTGCATATAGCTTGGTGTTACGTGTGCAAGAATGTACGATCCCGATCTTGAAGATACACAAGAGGCTTTTGATGCAATTGAAAAATACGAGTGGACTTTGCTAGATGGCAATTCTGGTGGAATGTATCTTAAATGGCAGAATGTGAATAACAGCAAAATTATCAATGCCACCCATGTAAGTATTGTGTATTATAATTTAATGAAATAATTAAAAAGTTGGGGAACACAACATAGCAAGTATAAATAACACTTTATTATTTTTATGTGTCCTAAGAACTTTTCGAGATTAAAGTTCACTACAACAACAACGCTTAAACCTAAACATTTGAAACCCAGGGATGTAAAGGTAGACAGGTTAGGAGGATTGTTTCCAAAGTATCATACAAAGAAGTGTAATAAGAATGTAAATGAGGTCAGTATTAACCATAAACACAAAATGAGAATGCGTAGAAATTACTGGGTAACTCTACTAGAAGAAAGATTAAAACTCAAGCTGAGAAAATATCAATGAATTTACAACTGTTCGAAAAATCAGTGGGCTGACCTAAATAAATATACGCTTTAGTAATAAATTAACAAAAGACAGAACATACCAATATTTGGATTTTGCATTCATCGATCCCAAAAGTAAACCAGATTGATTTTTGAAATCTTCATGATATGCAGGTGAAGTTAATAGATCTATATATTTATAAAAGATCCGTCTACCTGTGATATATATCGTTCATTGTCTTTTAGGAGATATGAATTTTACACTGAAGTGCAACTTTTATATTTGTTTAAATAAACATCGACATTTTGTTATTAATTTTTCAAAAATTATGCCTGATGAACATATGTGAATACCGTTACAGTTCAGTTTTGACATTCACCTATCAGATGACATCAGTGTGTATAAATGTAAAAGGATATCTGTGAAAGGTACAAACAAGGTTGGAATAGCATCAGAAGTGTCTACAGATATCAAACTGTGTGATGTTAATGATGGACCACGACAAATTCATCCAAAGCTTGTTATAGATGCTCATGGCGAAAAGGACACATCTTCAATTGCAGGTATCACATTGAAGTAGTGGAAACCTTCCACCAGTAGATAACACTATTTATTTAAAATAATAATCACTTAAATTCATCAGAACTTGTTTCTTGGATAATATAGTTGTGTTGCTTTCTTAAAAGAACAAAGCCTGCGTTTATATGGTTTGCTTGAGTTCGTGTTGCTTAGTCTTTAGTTTTTTATGTTGTGTCTTGTGTAATATTATTTGTCTTCATGTATTTTTCTTTTTAACCATGGTATTGTCAGTTTATTTTCTACCTATGATTTTGACTGTTCCTCTAGTATCTTGTGTCCCTCTTTTATATGGTGAGCCTAATTCCAACCTGTAACGTGTGTGTCGATGGGTCGGTTATCATAGAAAATATTTTCAAACTCTAAGAAAATTGAGAATGGAAATTAAAAATCATATAAGACTAACAAAGGCCAGAGACTCCTGACTGTGGACAGGCTCTAAAATGCAGCGGGCTTAAACACGATTTTAGAGATCTTAACCCCCCTATACCTCTAGCCAATGTAAAAAAAACAACACACAGCAAAACGAACAGTAAATCTCAGTTGAAAAGAGGTCTGAGTCCGATGTTACAATAGGTAACAAAAGAAATTAAACAAAATGACAATGACAATGACAACGATATTCATATAAACAAAAGATTACTGGAAGTTAATGACATGCCAGCTCCAGACCTTAATTAAACTTATTACGTTTCGTTCCCGAGGGTATCACCAGCCCAGTAGTCAACATTTCGGTGTGGACATGAATATCAATAATCTGGTCACTTTTATAAATTTCCTGTTTTACAAAACTTTGAATTTTTCGAAAAACTAAGGATTTTCTTTTCCCAGGCATAGATTACCTTAGCCGTATTTGGCACAACTTTTTAGAATTTTCGATCCTCAATGCTCTTTAACTTCGTACTTGTTTGGCTTTATAAATATTTTAAAATGAGCGTCACTGATGAGTCTTGTGTAGAGGAAACGCGCGTCTGGCGTACTAAATTATAATCCTGGTACCTTTGCTAACTATTGAAAGCTTATGTCTTCGTCAAATGAATATCAAACACAATTCCTCCCGTTAAGGATTTCGTATCATACCGTCATAGAATATATGAGAAAAACAAAACCCGTATCATGCTAACAACTGGTTTGTAAATACATGTGTTTATTTTCAAGGCAAAGACTAACATCACAATTTATAATAATCTTTTTTTTTCATTAGCCAAATAAAACTGCAGACCGTTCCTTGTGTTTTTATAATTGTATCCTACTAGCCTCCTTATCACATTTGCAGTACCACGAGTAACTAGTGCAAAAATAAAAATAGATGTTATTTGAAAAGTCCAGGTTCATTCCCCCGTTTTTTTTCTTTAACTGTCATGCACCAAATCAGGAATATGGCAGTTGCTATCAGATAGTCCCTGTCTATGTATTTTGGTGTTTGCATTTGTAGCAGTTCAATGCATCTTACAGTTGATCCGTTTCCCTCGGTTTAGGTTTGTGACCCGTATTTGTTTTGGTTAAATCGATTTATGACTATTGAACAGCGGTATACTACTGTTGCATCTATTTTACATCATGCCGGCTAACAAATTGGACCTCGTTATTTAGTATATATAAACCTGAAATCTGCTCGTAGTCATTAACATTATTGTAAGTTTCTTCTGTATTTAAATGTTGGGTTGAATATTCTTCACAGAAACACAAGGAATGAGTATTCATCTGGAGACCAATACAGAATGGGACTTTCCTGATATAGATTATTCACCATATAACAATATCATATCTGCTGTTTGGCCCACACTTCGCCATGGATTGTATACATGGGGTGTATTACAAGCAAAAGACATTTATGCTGACCGATATTATAAGTCTTTCACTGATATGGCAATTACAGATCCTTGTTCACATCCTGATGTTTTATCGTGTGGAATAACAGGTGATGATAATAAAAAAAAATATTTTAATTTTATGTTAGATTAATAATGATAAAATTTCTCACGATTCTCCAAGTTTACAATAGCACAACACATACTAGTTTGAATTATCCCGTTTCTGTGTCTATTCTCAAATCTTCAACTGTGTAATATAATAATGTAAAAATTGCTGATGTCAGGACAGAGTAAATTCAAAATATTAAATAAAAGCTCAGAATAGCCCAGGGAATATTTTCCAATAAGCAATATATCTTTCAATTGTCATCTTCTACTGCGTAGTGTATGTTTACAGAAGTAGCTCTTTTGTTGGTAATTTTTATTTTATTTCAAGAGTTATGTTTTCAATGAAGGTACCACCATATAATATGAATCATATCAGTAAGGTATTCCATTGTAGTATGCTTTCTTCATTATCCTCCGTGAGGTCAAACACAAATTTGTGTTTTAATATCAATTATAGAAAAGAAGATGTGGTATGCTTGCCAATGAGACATGTCTCCACAAGATACAAAACGCCACAGAAATTAATATTTATAGGTCACCGAACGAAGTAATAGCAGTTTTAGTTAATTTCTTGTAGATGAGCAGTATGTCAATGTTATTTTCAACAAAACAAATAGTTTACACCATGGTCATCGTTATATTGTGTGCATTCATGCGAACAAGACTGAAATTAAGTATGAAAAATGGACAGAAACACTTGAAGAGGTTTATGATTGTAGCGATGGAGTTACGGTTGACCTTACACCACCATCTTCCGGACAATTATGGGTCGGAAACAATCCAAACTCAAATTACCAGGTACGTGTTATAACTACTTATTCCAATTCCTACCGTGAGGTTGAAGGTCGGACTATAAAACTTATCATAATTTTCAGGTCAGATTTCTAAATACTACTATAGTACTGATGGTTGAACTCTAAATACCATTACTTATTCCGAAGTGTTTCAGTGAGTAATAAATTTGAAATCTAAGCAACGGCTAATCATATGTGTGGCTTTGTGGTACAATCCGTGCACACAATTGAGGTTTCGATTTTTAATGAGTTCAAATTAAAGACTGAATAATGGCATGTGTAGCTATTTCGGTATGTTAGTGGCTTTTAGGAGTAGGAGCAAAGTCTGGCCGGCTTGTGTCTAGGTATATGTTATGTCTTCCTGCATATTTCACTTTTTTTCGCAGGAGTTTAAAGCATGGTTTATATCAATATAAAATTAGAATATTAGACCCCAATCATTCATTCATTCATCAACTAACGATATTCTTAAATTAAAATCAAATTAACTTTTATCTTGTTTAAGTCGTCACGCATAAACTACTTTTGTTATGAATAAGACTTTTATCCCATACACTACTGTGATCGGATTTGACATTCTTTATATTATTGAAAGATGATTCATTACGAATCTTTGATCATATTTCTAAACATTTCTATCATATTAAGATGGGTTTACAAAATACTTCCATTAGATCTAGGGTAGGATATACTAGATTAAAAAAAATAATGCATAAATTGGCAGTCACGTCTAATCAGAACTGGGACTGTAAATTTGTCATCTGCACATTAAAGAACCCCTTTGACAACACTTAGACAATCCCTAGGTTAACTTTCGCATGGCAAATTCTATCAAACATACCGGCATATTCCGATCGATTGCAAAATAGTTGCCACTAAACGTTAAGCAAAAGACAATCAATCAACTAATGTTACACATACTATGTTTTATTTACAGACATCATCGTCAGACATATCAATCACCTGGGATTCTTTTATAGATGTTGAGGAACTTGATAAATCTATGCACTCAACCGGTATATCAAAATACGTTGTATCTGTTGGTAAGTTTGATTTTTCTTAATTTGGTAAATTTGCGATAAGGAAAAACGCAAGGTATTACATTCTTGATTATCAAAAGTGTTCAGATTTTGATTAAGCAACCACTACCTACCCTTTTAAATGTTGGTTTAAGAGAAAAAGTCTCTTAAAATAAGGAACAGAAATCATATAAATTAAAGACTAATTGTTCAGAGAACAATTGCAGGTCTTTCCACCAAAAACCATGTATTTTAATATGAAAGTAGTAAAATTAGGTTTAAAATGTAATTAAACCGTCAAATAAAGGCTTATTGTACGCTGATTCCAAAAATATATGCTTTCTATACAATATTTTTTAAATAAGGGAGAACATTTGTTACTTTCCGGTTTGAAAAATGTTACTTCCGATACTATTTGAATATTTACTTGACACTGATTTCAAAAATATCTGGTTCTATATAATTTTAAATTAATAAAGTACCAAAAATACCTACTTCCGGTTTACTCAATGTCACTTCCGGTTGTTTTTTTAAAGGTTAAATGGTTTGAAACCTATTGAAAAAGTCTCATGGCTTTATCATGTATACATATGAGATAAAAACAAAAGTCAAAATCTAGAATGTTAAAGTAAGCTATGGCCTTGAGATTAATTTCAAGATCATAAACCAAGGACCTCAAATCAAAAGACCATGGGTCATAATTATATTTGGTTAATGAGTTCAAATATCACCATACGCATATTTTTACATACAAGAGGGGAGAAAACTCCGTTTTGCGGTCAATGTACCCTTGCAATCCAAATTTACATGTTACAACATGTTGCAACTAAAATTTAGTAAAAAAATGTGTCCATATCTTATACGGTTTTTGGAAATGAGTGAAAATAAGCCAAAATCAAAATTTTGAATATGACCTTGACCTTTGACCTTCACCTTATTATCATTTTTTTGTACCAAGGACCTCAAATCAAAAGATCCTAGGTCTCTATCACTGATGGTTTACAAGATAGAAATGCATATCACTTATATCAAATACATAAGGGGAAATAACTCTCATATGGAGTGTTCGTATCACTTCGGTCAAAATTAAACAAACCATGCGAAGGATATAACGAGCACTTTTATAAAATAAATTTGTCTCTTTCTTTTACGGTTACGGAGGAGATGTAGTCACAAGGAAAACAGTGTTCGGGGAGATAGCTCCTACAAAGAAAAGTATTCCATTACGCAGGGTGAATTTCAAAGGCGCATACACTGTTCGATATCATATACCAAACATCTAAACGACACTTTGCGAAACAAAAATTATACGCAAGAAATAAAATTGCGGATGAAGAAAACAAAAAAATTATCAGAACAAATATAATAGGTATTTCTACCGAAAAGTGATAAATAAAGGCAACAGTAGTATACCGCTGTTCAAAACTCATAAATCCATGGACAAAAAACAAAATCGGGATAACAAACTAAAACCGAGGGAAACGCATTAAATATAAGAGGAAATATAAGACCTAATAAGTATAAATTATTGGACATGTTTAAAATTTGTATTGCTTTTGTTAAAAAAAAAACACGTGATACCTGTATAATCTTTTACTTACAGGTTCAACGGAAAATGGAAATGATGTAATTGATAATGTGGATGTAGGAATAACAAACCATGTTTCATTCCATGGCCTCAACTTACAAAATGGACACGAATACTTTGTGAAATTAACAGGTAATTGTTTATAATGATCAAATTAATACATTCTTATCCCAGGTATAGATTACCTTATCCGTATTTGGCACAACTTTTTGGAATTTTGGATCCTCAATGCCCTTCAACTTTGTACTTGTTTGGCTTTATAAATATTTTGATATGAGCGTAACTGATGAGTCTTATGAAGCCGAAACGCGCGTCTGGCGTACTAAATTATAATCCTGGTACCTTTGATAACTATTAACGCTTCTAAGAACATACCAAAAGTTTTGTCATGGTGTAATTAAAAGAAGAAAATAATGATTCTGATATGAAATAGAAAGAATTCGATAAAATACATTGCAGTAACAAAGATAAGTATATAACATGCCACTCGTAGCCAAAGCAGCTTTTTAATGGCGTATTAATACAATACTTTAAATATATTGACTATGTAAGACATTTCATTATTTTTATCTTAGAAACTACGCATTAGAGCATCCTGAAAAAACGAATCAGCATTTATTGGGACATGCTAAACTGTGTAATGCGTATAAACATCCATATCCAGCAAAATAAAGCAATACTGAAAAAATAAGGATACAAAATAAAGCACCTGTTGATATACATCAGCAAATAAGTTAGAGATCTTAATTATAATCAAGTTTTATAGAGAGATTACAAATAAACAACCGTCTACATCAGGTTTTATTTTTTGAATCACAGCTTGATTGTCCAAACAGTATCCGAACAGTAATCAAACTTTTAGTTTGAAATGTTGGTTGTTTTAAAGTTAAAAATCCGCATTAAAATACTTCTTTCATTATTAGGTTTTGACTTTTTGAATAGAAGTACAACTGTTAATGCAAGTCCTATAACAGTCGATATAACACCACCTGACACTACTGGTAAATCTATAACAGTTGACGGGAGACATATGACAAATGCAAGTGAGATAAATGCCTGGTAAGTCCTATAACAGTGGATATATAACACCACCTGACACTACTGGTCAATCTATAACAGTTGACGGGAGACATATGACAAATGCAAGTGAGATAAATGCCTGATAAGTCCTATAACAGTGGATATATAACACCACCTGACACGACTGATAGATCTATAACAGTTGACGGGAGACACATGACAAATGCAAGTGAGATAAGTGCCTGGTAAGTCCTATAACAGTAGATATAACACCACCTTACACTACTGGTAAAATAGCAGTTGACGGGAGACATATAACAAATGCAAGTGAGATAAATGCCTGGTAAGTCCTATAACAGTGGATATAATACCACCTTACACTACTGGTAGATCTATAACAGTTGACGGGAGACACATGACAAATGCAAGTGAGGTAAATGCCTGGTAAGTCCTATAACAGTGGATATAACACCACCTTACACTACTGGTAGATCTATAACAGTTGACGGGAGACACATGACAAATGCAAGTGAGATAAATGCCTGATAAGTCCTATAACAGTGGATATAATACCACCTTACACTACTGGTAGATCTATAACAGTTGACGGGAGACATATGACAAATGCAAGTGAGATAAATGCCTGGTAAGTCCTATAACAATGGATATAACACAACCTGCCACTACTGGTAAAATAACAGTTGACGGAAGACATGTGACAAATGTAAGTGAGATAAATGCCTGGTAAGTCCTATAAAAGTGGATATATAACACCACCTGACACTACTGGTAAATCTATAACAGTTCACGGGAGACATATGACAAATGCAAGTGAGATAAATGCCTGATAAGTCCTATAACAGTGGATATATAACACCACCTGACACGACTGGTAGATCTATAACAGTTGACGGGAGACACATGACAAATGCAAGTGAGAAAAATGCCTGGTAAGTCCTATAAATAAAGGCAACAGTAGTATACCGCTGTTCAAAACTCATAGATCCATGGACAAAAAACAAAATCGGAGTAACAAACAAAAACCGAGGGAAACGCATTAAATATAAGAGGAGAACAACGACATAACACTAAAATGTAACACACATAGACAAAATCCCACGAGAATAACAAATATAACATATATATATAACATCAAAACCAAATACATGAATTTGGGATAGACAAGTACCATGACACGTCTTATCGCAATGTGAATTTACACTCAAAAATAAGAGAAAACAAACGACACAACGTTATAATGTAATACACACAGAAACAAACTATAATATAACAATGACCATAATCCTGACTTGGTACAGGGCATTTTTAAAGGGAAAAAATGGTGGGTTGAACCTGGTTTTGTGGCATGCCAAACCTCGCACTTTTATGGCCATGTGAAATATAACATCTAAATGACAACACAGGACTACAATATAAATAAATAGGAGAACACAATTTACAAAGACACTATAACACTATAACAGTGGATATAACACCACCTTACACTACTGGTAAAATAGCAGTTGACGGGAGACATATGACAAATGCAAGTGAGATAAATGCCTGGTAAATCCGATAACAGTGGATATAACACCACCTGACTTTACTGGTTAAATAACAGTTGACGAAAGACATATAACAAATGCAAATGAGATAAATGGCCGGTAAGTTATCTTTTCCTTGAATGTGACCTACAGACTCATCACCGGGTTCGTATATTCATTAATACTTACGAAGGGTGCCAAGTTTGATGTAGGATTTGCTCACCTTTCGGGAGCACACGTGATAATCCTCTGTTTGATGATGTGCGTGTTTAGTATTCTATGTTTTACTTTTCGGTCATTTCGAGGTTTTCTATTTTTTGCCAAGGCGTTGTCAGTTTGTTTGGGCATAAAACGTATGAGTTTTAATATCGCGTTGGTATCTTTAGCCTCTATTTTCTACCGTCATTTTCATTTGTGTTTTCAACTATAAAGTAATTTTAAAAACAAATATTGACCAAAACGTTAGGGAATGAACATATCTTCAAATACACTGAGCTTCATTCTTGTCAATTAAGAAGAAGACAAAAACCGTATTTCTTTGAATCAAGACTAACTTTTCAGAAGAAATGAAAAGAAGACTCATTCGTTGACCTCTTATTCCACTATATCACTGATGTTCTTTCATTAAATAGTTAAAAATTTCGTGACTATGTTAAACATATCTACAATAATAAACTGAAAATAAATGATACAACAGATACAGCTACTTAGAAATTGACACTGAGAGTCGATTGAGAACAACCCTTTTTTCGACGATAGAGTTGATGCCAGCTTCCACATTGTGAGCTTTCAATTTCTTTGCACAAAATTCCAGAAGTGTATTCATTCAGAATATCTAAATCTTCAAATTGATACGAGATTTCAGAGTTTACATTCCCTTTAATGGTTTTCTTGTTTGCGGATCAAATCCTATTAAAAAAAGCTACATGTACAAGGGTATTCATCTATGAGTTTCAAATGGAAATATTGACGTTATTCTTCGAAAGTTTTGATTAAGACTTCGTGGTTGGTTCACTTTTTTGAAAATTTGTGTAACATTTATGATCAGGAATACATTTAAGTAAGAAGATGTGGTAGTATTGGTAAAGAGACAAATTTCCACTAAAGACCATTTACGTAGAAGTCAGAATATACAGCATGTATAGGTAACCGAACGGTCTACAACAACGAGCAAACTTGCGGCTCGCGGGCTCAGTCTTTAATTTTCTATTTTGTGTCCTTTAAACTTGTCTTTTCGTCGTCTTCTGTAATTAATGTGTCAGTTTATCTCGACTGACGAATTTTGAATGTCCCCTTGGTGTATTCAAGCTCTTTTTATAAAACTTTACAATAGAACAACATGTTTTCTCTGTTAAGACACTTGTTATTTTGTCTTTGGAAAATTATTAAAATTTTGATTAACTTATTTGACCTTGTATAGTTGGATTGGTGTATTTGAGGATCCTGAAAGTGGAATTGATTACTATGAATGGGGTGTTGGATCAAAAGCTGGTCAGGATGACGTCATTCCATTTCACATTTCTTCACAAAATTGCGCATCATCTGCAGAAGACAACACGCCTGAACTTGATAATGGTCATTCTTATTTTATATCTGTAAAGGTACGTGTTCATTATTGTTAGGCCTCATATGAAGCATATTTAATGGAGATATTATTCGCAAGAGAACATTCTATTCTCGGAAAATAGTGAGACCTATTATTTTGTGTATAACAAAACAAAACAATATTTCGAAATTAGATGCATTTATTTATAGTTTAAGTTATGGAAAGCATCACATTCTTATTATTGGAGACAATCGATTAGAACCTATGTTAACATGGCACAAAAACAACATATTTAAAAATAATAATTAAAAACACTTTTATGAAGTCACCAATGGGACACAAAAGAGTCACATTAAACTACTTTCAATTAAGGTAGATTCATGGTATACCGCCATCTTGGATTGAACAATCACAGTAAAAAATCGGTCTAGTTATTTGCCTAAATCTGCAAATTTGAAGACAGATTTGCAATTTATTGGTTAGACTGTTTAATAATGTAAAGAAAACTTGGCAATTTATTGTATAATCCAAAATATTTAAACAAATATAAATTTTCTTGCTTTTAGAATCATTTTTTTCAAACGAGTCATTTAAGGGAAGATAACTCTTTTAGTAAAAAATTTATACTGGACAGATAGGGAATTTTTTTCTTTTTACTTGTAGCAAGAAAACAAGTTCGGTGACACCATTTTTTCTTTTTATTTTCTTAATACATATTACAAAAACCTATCTTTTCACATTTTTTTTCAAAATTCTATCGCATAGATTTTTTTTTATACACACAAATGTGTTTTCCTAAGAACAATCTAATCAAATTTAGGCAATTTTCAACGACTCATAGCTTGAAAAATAGCACGGTGACCCCTTCTTTTTATTATATATTTGAAAAGAGCATATTAAAATCTTCATCCTGGCTAAGTATAAGAAAATTCTGTCTCAAAAAATATTTACTTATGATCTACCTTAAACATCATTATACTTTGACCGAGTGGTCTTAGTAGTTCATCTTCTGTATCACAAGCCTGTCACCACTGAAGTTGCTAGCCCGAACCCCACACGTGGTAAGTGCATTAGACTTCAAACGTAATTGACTAGAATTGCCAGTTTACGTGTCAAGAGTTTGGTGATTTTATCCGGGCACTCTGACTTCCTCTACATAAATAAAGATTCTTTCGAAAAAGTTCACAATTCTACAAGTGTCGCGAAACACCAAAAAACTACTTATGAATCAACCAATATATCAATTAGGTAATACCAGTCTTCAATGGCACAAACTAAACGCGCGTAAAAAGTTTTATCTATGATAAGAAATTTAATAAAATGATATAAAACGTTATGAAAATATGAATGATATTATTTATTGTCTCTTAATGACTTTCATATCATGGAAGAAAGATGCCTAGTTTTATCTAATACTTTAAAACGAAATAAATATTAAGAATAATCGAGGGTTCAATTTTCGCACTTAATGTGTTACTCGTGGTGTTAAATCTCAAATTAGCTATCAGGTTCGATGATTTGTACGATTCAAATATACAAATCTAAATAATTTTGCGTTTGACGTGGACTTAAAGGCAAATTGAAAAAAATATTCGTTTTCATTTGAAGAAAGGAAAAGATCTGAAATGGCCAATTGTTTCACTTTTAAAAGTGTACACATACATTTACGTATTAACCTAACCTTTAAATAATTGGCTATTTCATTATGTGCTTCTACCATCAAAAGTGTCCAGGGTCATTCAAAAACAGCTGACGTTGATGATATAAAAGAACCTTATCCTATGTTGGAATTATAACATCTCTATTATTATATATATAAAGTTTGTCATATTTTAGAGTTTCAATAAAGCCGGTTTGGGGACTATATCTTCCTCTTGGGCGTACATATTTGATATGTCACCACCTGTAACAGGACACGTTTACGACGGCATTAAAGACACCAGTCCCTTAGATATCGATTATCAAACAGATATGTCTTCAATCAGTGTACACTGGGAAGGTTTTCATGATCCCCACACAATCATCAAGAACTACTTTGTACACATAGGAACGTGTGCTGGATGTAGCAATGTTATAGAGCAACAGTATATTGGAGCTCATAACGGTATACTATACAATATACATGTATTAACCTCCTCATTTATCAGGAGTTTTGTTAAAAATATTGATATTTCTTTTTAATGTAGCCATGGTATATATAATTTATAACATGGCATTTTTCCTATCAGACCTAGGTCATGATATAATCCCGAGAGCTGACAGGCTCGAGGGATGATTTTGACCACGGGCTGAAAATGGGTCTGATATGAAAAATTATATGTTATGTTCTTTTTACCATATACTTTAGCAGATGGCATACAGAATAATTTTTAAAACTTAATAAACAAGAATTTGTTTTAATATTTGTTTTTAATTTTTAAATATTATATTTTCCTGAATTCTAATATTTTGTTATTCAACAGTGTTATGATATACACCAAAATACGTATCACTGAGGTGCATTTCCAGGATTTGCCGATTGGCGTTAAAAGGTCACGCAATAACGTAACAAAAAGGCATGCAATAACACGAAACTGTTGATATAAAACGGAAGCAGTTGATATACCCTGGAAGCAGTTGAGAACAAAAGTCATATATCACGGCTATGGCTATTTGTCAAATTTAACTAATAAATATATGTACAAATAAGTTTAATTATGGTGTACAATTATACCATTATTTTCTATAAGTATATGATAGAATTAGTTTTATCATGGGGTACAACTATATCTTGTTTTTCTCTGAGTATGTGATAAATAACGATATTTTAACCTTTTCATTTATACGAAGTTTTGTTTAAAATATTGATATTTCATTATTATGTAGGCCATGATAAAAATCATCATTTACAAATAGACTAGTTCGTCAAAATCTTAATACTCCTAAGATGTCCTTAGTCTAGAAACATTTTCGATAAATTTTAGAAGACTATTTTGAGATCTTTCATTCCTTTTGCATGTTGATACGAAAATTGTGATACGAATGAAACTTTGAGCACACACTTTAAGACATGTTCACATAGTTACTGACATTTTTTATTTAAGTTTTCTATGCACAAACAGTGACAAAAACTTATACGGTAATGTATACAAAAAAAATCTTATCATTCTCAGTCTATTGTATAAGCAATCTGTTTTCTAAAGGACATAGTTTTGTTTTACTTGTAGAGTTCACGTTATCACATATCCATCTTATATCCGGGGAAACCTATTTTTCAACTGTAACTGCATGTAATACAGCTAACCTCTGCTCATTTGTGACGTCAGATGGTGTTGTTATTGACAATAGTCCCCCTACAGTTGGAATAGTACAGGATGGAACAACAGACGATGATATGGAATATCAATCTGTCCGGTCGGTAATTCAATTCTTTAAGATTGTATCAATGGGGTTTACAGAACTATTTTGCTTAGTATTTTTTTGCTTGTATACTATTAAATGCCTTATGATGGAGCAGATGTAAAGACAAAGCTACATATGACGCCAAAAGAGACTTTATAAAAGTAAAATCACAAAAATTCTGAATGCAGAGGAAAATTCAAAACGGAAAGTATACCATAATCAAATGGCGAAATCAAAAGCTGAAAAACACCAAACGAATGGATAACAACTGTCATATAGTCATGTATATTGAGACAATATCAGAGATATCCCAGATTGTTTTGTTAATTTATATACTTACGTATCGTCAAGTACAAGCAAGAACGAATATCTATTTATTTGCTTTTTTTGACAAAAGTATCCAAATATTGTTTTTTTTTTTAAGTATTTCAACTTTTGAAAATAGCCGACTATTACACTAAATCCATTGGATGTTGGATGTGTACGGATTGATAGTTTAGTCTTAGTTGCATGATTTTATTATTAGTTGTGAGGGGTTTGAACTAGCTGTCAGATGACTGCAAGTACTCTCAGATCTGTTCATTGTGTCTTTTTGTGTCGGGATGTATAAGTACCCGGCCACGTTCACTTGTATTTTTGTCCATCTGATGAGTTAAGCCTTTTTCAACTGATTTTTACAGTTCGTTCTTATGTTGTACTGTTATACCACTGTCCCAGGTTAGGGGAGGGTTGGGATCCCGCTAACATGTTTAACCCCGCCACATTATTTATGTATGTGCCTGTCTCAAGTCATGAGCCTGTAATTCAGTGGTTGTCGTTTGTTTATGTGTTACATATTTGTTTTTCGTTCATTTTTTGTACATAAATAAGGCCGTTAGTTTTCTAGTTTGAATTGTTTTACATTGTCTTATCGGAGCCTTTTATAGCTGACTATGAGGTATGGGCTTTGCTCGTTGTTGAAGGCCGTACGGTGACCTATAGTTGTTAATTTCTGTGTCATTTTGGTCTTTTGTGGATAGTTGTCTGATTGGCAATCATACCACATCTTCTTTTTTATACACTCTTCAGATAGAATTGGATAACAATGATATGTTAGTCATTTTTCAAGTCATTTAAAAAATGAAAATAATTTTTGTCATATATGAGAAGATTTATTAACAATCAAAACTGTGGCAAGGAAACTAGGTTGTACTTTAAAACACGGACGAAGCAATATTTTGTCTTTCGTTTTTGAACGTACAGGTGAAAATTAAAAGGATTTGAGTTTTAGTTGTTTCTGATTCCCCTTCTTTAGAATTCACAAACATCACTTACATGTCAAAACTGTTAAAGATTTAGAGAGCATTATAAATTAATTATATAAAAAGATGCTGTGTAACATATTGTTATATTATTGGTATTTTTTACAGAAATTATATAAGTGCAAAATGGTTTGGCTTCAAAGATGCTCAATCTGGTATAGATCATTTTGTGGTCAGAGCTGGGTCAAGTACTGGTGCAAGCGATATCATCACACCAACAAAGTTACCACTAACAGACATATTTCTTATGACGGACGTTCAATTGCCTTTGGAAAAAAGAATTTATATAACTATCAGGGCATATAACAAAGTCGGTAAGAAATATTATCTGTAATGATGGGTTCACACATTGCGGATTATTGCTCCCGTTTGAGATCAGACAGCGATACGACACGAAAAGTGAAAAAGTCGGATTAGTATCCTCAATTATCTGGAATGTCCTATTAATGTGTGAACGCAGTCGTTTTAGTTCGTAACAGATTCCTACTGGTCGGGAAGGGTCCGAATAGCTCGGCAAAGCACCCCGACTGTTAGGTGCGTCCCGTAACATTCGGGGAAACACAGCCGATTTTGTCTAGTCGGATTACAAACGTGCCTATGTCGTGACAGATTCTGCTGTATCGGATCGAATTCCTAACAATGTTTTGTGTATTCGGGACGTTGTCCTGTGGAACGGGAATGATCTGGAGAAATTGTCATTGCTGTTTTTTCTGCCAATTGAGTCCAGATTGCATCCAGATCTTGTCGATTGCGAACCGGTTTTGCCGAAACCGTTCCGAAACAGTCCCGTTATTAATTCTAAATTCGTCAATGATACCCATGTCAGAGTAATTACAGAATACAATACGACTGAGACCAGACAAAGCCGTTTGCAATGCGATAGAGCGGACCGTGGTAGGATTACGTTCCAACAGTACCTGATCATCCCGAGTATGCCGACAGTTTAACGGATAACTTCCGTCAGCGTCGGTTCACTGTCTTATCACTATCTGATCTCTGTCGGATTACATTCGGTAGAATCGGGACGCAGTCGTGACAGACTCGGTCGAATTTTACCTGGCGTAAAAAAAAATCGGATTATAAGCGGATTTAGAACGGGATTATCGGGATAAATTCGCTTGGAAATTGTTGAATATCGACGCTTCCTGAACAATATCTGATTGTTGTCGTGATTAAATATTTTTTTTTTTACAAATTTTAATTAAAGTTTGAATTTCCATCCACAATTCATAGGATCTTGATCAGACTTTTAATAAATTTTAATCGGGAATGGTCCTGTTAAGGACGGTAGTAAAAAAAAATTCCTTCGCTATTTATTTTTGTTTCGCAAGATGTCGCTTAGATTTTTAGAATATGATATCGTGAATGTGATACGACTGTCATACAAGTGAGAGGTTTAGCTAGCTATAAAACCAGGTTCAATCCACCATTTTCTACATTGGAAAATGCCTGTACCAAGTCAGGAATATGCCAGTTCTTGTCCGTTCGTTTTTGATGCGTTTTGTTATTTGATTTTACCATGTGAGTATGGACTTTCCGAATTGATTTTCCTCTGAGTTCAGTATTTTTGTGATTTTACTTTTTATCGAACAGTTTATACGCTTTTTAAACTAACTCTGCTTAACCGAATACTTTCCCATATAAGAGTTATCTCCCCGAACACTTTTTTCTTGTTATCTCTTAGGCTTCGCAACCGTATAAGAAACTGACAAATTTATTTTTCCAAATAGCTCGTTATATCCTCATGATGTTTTGTCTTATTTTGACCAAAGCCGTAAATAGATTCCATATGAGAGTTTTTCCCCTTTTATGTTTGATATCAGAATATGCATTTCTTACTGGTAAACCATAAGTGATAAAGACCTAGGGTCTTTTGATTTGAGATTTATTGGACGTTCTAGATTTTGACCTTTGTTTCAAATTCATTTCTATACACGATAAAGACATATGACTATGTGCTTTGGTAGCAATACACAGTTAGGAGTTTAGTTTCGCATTTTGGCCCCTGTGGATTTTTCAAATAGGAAAGTTATTGTGTAATAAAATTCATTTTTAGACAGCTGAGTGCTAATTTAGCCTTCAAAGATGGTTTATAAGAGCATCAAGATAATTTTTTACATGTTTTATGGGCTGTTTTCTGTTTGACAATCCGTATTTTCATAGCTAGACCGGTCATTGGTCCAAAAATTGTAATGTAATGTTTACAAACACTCTTTTTCTACACGAAGTTTTTGATGCAATTTTACAAAAAAATGAGATGAAAGACATATGATTTTCATTGGATTTGCTGAATGATATATATACACAGATTCAGAAAAGGTATTACTTCAAGCGATTGAAATTCTACTTTTAGCCAAATTTTGGGGAAATATGTGACATCTTCCCCCCCCCCCCCCCGCCCCTTTTTGTAATATTTTATAACAAATAAATGCAGATTGTTGCCATGGATACACTCAAAAGAAATTATATTTTACCATTTAATATACTGGATATAAAATCTATGGAAGATTCTGATTGCATACATATGCCCATATATGACACATACGGTAAGCTTGATATTGCAAGAAAGCAATGAAAAGGGGATGGTGAAATTTTGTTGGTAGTTGTCTCATAGACATTCATACCACATCTTCTTTTTATATATATATTTTGAATATAACAACAAAAAAATAAATATTGATAAATAATTCGTATCAACTTTCCAAAAAAACATGAAGGTCTTGAAGTAAAGATACCCGGTACTGACTTTGATTATCTGCTTGACTACGTATTATAGTGTTTTTTGTATTATCTTTTTGGTAAATTATTGACCTTTACTGTTCAGTACATTTTTGCTCATTTTCTTTTAAACCTAGAAAAACTTAGTGTTTCCCACTAGGCTGGGTAATGATTAAAACATTCGGATTTTTGCGAACACTGATTAGTCGAAACGGGAATATATAGACCTAAAGAGGTATATCAACAGCGGACTCAGTCCTACGTCAATATACTACTTTCAAATCGAAATCCTTGTATCACTGTCTCATAATGGCTTTATTTGTATAATATCAAGTCCTTATTAAATGTAAACATCATTTACCGTTACGGACCTATTGAGTATTGGTAGTATTATAATTCTTATAACAGAGGTCAATAAAGAAAAAGTATTACCATTAGAATAATTACTAACTATACATATAAATCAGAAAATATCAAAAAATTCACAGGAGAATATCATCCCATAAATCCTCCGATAAAACCTATAAACAAGTAAAGACAAACAAAAATGAATAACTCATTGTCAATAAAGTATTTCTTGGTACACATACCATTCACTTCTTGGGTTTCTATAATAAGTGCATCTTGTTCATAAAATTGTCGTTGCTTACATTCAGGACTTTTTTCCGAATCAACATCAAATGGTTTCCAGATAGACTTATCAGCTCCAGTGATTATACAACGTCCTTCTCTGTCACACGATCTAGGATCAGCCGAATCAGATTCTGTTCAAGTTCGGTCAACAATGAGAATAAAATGGAACGTAGAAGATGAGCAATCATTTATTGAACGACAGTATTTGTCAATGGGTACACGTATTGGTGGAGAATTCAACATGACATCAACTCAGGTAAACTACTTTATCAAACTATCTCTTTGAATTGATTCCAAAGAAGTTGTCTAAAAACAAAGAGAGCTAGAAAATCCCAATATAGCCTTGATTTTTTTTAGTCATTTTTCTAGTCAAGATAAAACAGTAACGGTAATCGCAAAAAAAGGTCAACATATTACTTTACATACACAATTATGTAAATTTATTTGAAAAATCGCAAAACGGAAACTTTTATAGGACTATCTCATTATTATACACGGATTCAATAAAAGCAATGTGCTTCAAATACAATCGCTCCTCATTCATGAAAACAAGATTACAAACGAAAGAAATCAAGACTATAACATTTTCACTGTCATAACTGTTTGAACAATAACATGTTCCTATACACCCAATCGCAAGAGACATGCTCACTGTCATAACTGTTTGAACAATACCATGTTCATGTACATCCAATCGCATGTGACATGTTTCTGGGATCTGAAGACACCAGATGAAATGTCTGAGCTGAGAATGAACAAATGTTGTCCTCCTCCTTATGATGATATTATTTAACAAGACATCGCGAGTTATGCTTTCATAACAGGAGACCTGTATAACTTATTATGTTCGCAAACTATATCTTTACTAGATATAAATATGTATAAAAAACTCTATGTTTGATGAATTAATGAACCAGATGGAAGGCTAAATGACAGTCGATCATACAGAGTTAGCTATGAACTGAAAAAGCATTATATATTTTTTAATCAATTTCAGCTGAATGGTATTACAACTGGATATACATTGACTGGTTTAGAATTTCATGATGGTGGCATATATATTATTAAACTCATTGTATGTAACGGTGCAAAAATATGTGTTGAAACAGATTCGGACAATATATTGGTAGATACATCGCCACCAGTAGCCGGTATGTAAAAGAGAGTCGTGTTTTAATATATATGTGTGTTTTTTATGATAATTATTGTGGTTATTGTGATACTAATTAAATGCTAAATTAGATTGTTAGGTAGATCAAGCACGGAATCATTTATTAATCATTTTACTTTATTTGATTTGATTTTGATACCGCATACAAGTTACAATGTATTCTACTCAATTTGGTTTTTTGTAATTAAAAACCGGTAAAATGTATTATAAGTTGTCGTATTTTAATCGAAAAAATGACATATTTTCTTAATAGAAAATTAAAGAATACGGGTTATCCATTCATGACACAAAATCAGTGCATGCAAAGCGAAACAAAAAGAATCCCAGAAATCAGTGGAACAGCTCTTGAATTGCTATACACAGTTTATTACATCTTTGCAATAATTCACTGTATGTGTTTTAATTGGTATTTTAGTTTTTAATTATTTTTTTTTTTTGCAATGAATTTTAAGTAGCTTTCATTAAATGCTAGTGTTCGTAGATTGTTCTTTTGTGTAATTAGTTGTGTCTATGATTTGTGTCGATCTGATGAATTAAGTTCTTTTTAACTGATTCTTACAGTTTATGCTTAATGTGAGCTGTTATATCACTATGTAATGAAAAGGGAGATTGATCACCCTCAAACCTGGTTTACGTCTCCGCATTTGAATGGACCTGTATATGATATTCCCCATTTCTAAAATTGGAAAAAAATATAAAGTAAGATTTAATGACAGCAGCATTTCAGCATGTTGACAACATTAACCAGTGATAATGATATATCGTTATTTATTACAATTGCATCACTGAAGATACAATAATTGTCAAAATGTGCATATGGTGCAGTTAAACAAGTACTATTTTTATTACAATTTTTAAAATAATTTATTGCTTCTAATTATTTGTCCTTTGAAAATTCGAAAGTAATAAAATACCGTTTTATAGGCATGTTTGCTATAAGTACCTACCATGCAGCTGAATTAGAGCGTCATACGTCTGGCTGGATGACTTGGTCGGATTTTAGACTTAATATGTCGTGGCTAGGATTTTCTGATATCCATTCAGGAATAAGTAGTTACCATGTATCTGTTGGTAGTGACTTTATGGCTAATGATTTAAACAAGGTATGTAGTATGACAATATAAAATATCTCAATCATGATAAATTTCTTTTAACAATGAGTCATAAGTTTTTGATAAATTTTGTAAAAATGAAATGATTGAATTATCAAAATGACGTCAACTGGATATCAAAATAAAACCAAAGGACTCTTATTATGTTTAAAAACAAAGTAGGTAAAATAATTATCATAAAACATTTGTGCTCAGTAAAATATAATAAACAATAGAAGTGTACTTTTATATAGGACAAAAATATATTTCAGGTACCAGGAATTCCGATGATCTTTACACATAATGAATCTGGTATACAGTATAAAGATGAAGGTCCACTACAATACTTTACTGTTCCAACGCAAAAACTTACAAACTACGCTGATATTTTTGTTAGCGTTTGGGCTGTAAACAAGGTAAAATAAAATTTAGTTTATATAATAAATCATTGTAAAAATCGAAGACACAATTTCGGTTTCGTTGATGTGAACTGTTTAATTTCGGGAATAATATGTTTTGTATAGCATCTCATGACGGTGAGTGACAAACGACTAAGCACAAAAGCGAGACTCATTAAAATGAGAATATATACTACCATACATCATAGAAGAAGAGTACCTTAAAAACAATACGTTGTTGTAAAGGGTAGTATCAAGGTCGATGAAACTTTACAGAAACAAATTCGAAAAGCCCTTTTTACCTAAATGCTATAGTGATGATGGAAATATATTCCGTACATATCTGAATGAGTTCAAATAGAATAAACGAATTCAAAATACATTAACGTATTTTGCACAATTTTCTAGCCATTTTCTTACTTTTTTATTTTTTTATTATGCCCCATTTATTGGCACTATGTTTTCTGGTCTGTGAGTCCGTTATTCCGTTCGTCCGTTCGTCTGTCCTGCTTCAGGTTAAAGTTTTTGGTCGAGGTAGTTTTTGATGAAGTTAAAGTCCAATCAACTTGAAACTTAGTACTCATGTCCCTTATGACATGATCTTTCTAATTTTATTGCCAAATTAGAGATCCCCCCAATTTTTACGGTCCACTGAACATAGAAGATGATAGTGCAAGTTTCAGGTTAAAGTTTTGGTCAAGGTAGTTTTTGATGAAGGTGAAATTCAAGCAACTTGAAACTTAGTACACATGTTTCCTACGATATTATCTTTCTGATTTTAATGCCAAAGTAGAGTTTTTCCCCCATTTTCACGGTCCATTAAACCAAAAAAATGCTAGTGCGGGGCATCCGTATACAAGGGACACATTTTTGTTTTTAACGTTTTGCACCGTTCTGATAAGTACTATATGTATTTTATACCTCCATTGGGTCATCAACACAAACGATGTACATTTCGTTTCTCGAAGTATACCTGTCAAGTTTCAAACCAGTCTTATTTTGACAAGCAATTGATACGCCATATTTATGAGTTAACTGAACATAAAATTGAATAATCATCTCAATTTTTACTCTTTTTTTTATCTTTTACTCCAGTGGTTTTTACCTTCAAATGATATGGACTTTCAGCTATTTTGATTTTAGTTCTTATTATCTGTCTTTTGGAGGAAGCGAACGTTTATCGTACAAACTATAGGCGTGGTATTTAATATGCATTTTTACATCATAGGTAAACAGTCTTATTCTCATGTCTTGGTGGTTATAGTTTTAGACTTGTCTGGATGTTGAGCAACATTTTTTTAATTCCTTTAGAAATGTACTTCGCAGGTTGGTTTATGGAGTAGAATGATCCACAGTCAGTTTCAGTTAATACCAGGCGGGTTTTTAGATCTAATCAGGCGATGTTCGGCGCATTCATGCATTGGACATTGTGTCTGTTCTCCAAGAAACTCCCACTGTGCATTAAACGGAGACAAATGTAATGATATATCAAAAGGTAAACATGTTCTGTTACTATAGAACAATACTCAATCTGATATATAAATAAAGACAAAACATATAGCATTACATAGAACATTTAACTTCTTACAGCTTTAACATGGTTAAGTTAAATTAGAAGAGAAGACTAGTTGCGACATAGTTCAATTGTATTTTTTTCTTATAGACAATAGAAACACAAAATAACTTTGCACATTCACTTATAATTTGCGTGATATTGTTTGTATAGCGTTCTGATATGTACTGTTTTAATTCATTTGGTTAGATTGTAGTTAGTTAAAGCGTATACAAAACACAAAACATAAAAAACTTTTGTGAAGATAATTATCTCCTTCAATCTTTGTTTATTTAGTGATTACATTTGATAAAATAGCCGATTTGCCTTTTGGTGTCAGAATGTGATCAAAAGAAAATGTTTTATATAACTGTTTGTGTTGAGCTTAATAATATTGTCTGTATCAGTTAACACCAACACTCTGCTGGAGGTGATTGATATTACGGATTTAACGTCGTCCACACCGGCCAAGTTTACACCAAGTAATACCAATCTTGCTGCTAAATGGAAACTATCTAAAAATCAAGGATTACAACCACAGTGGTAAGATTGATTTACATGTCACTTAGGAAAATAAGATGCGGATAAAAAAGAAATATTATAAATCCTAAATAATTTGATTGCAATTAAATCTAATTTCATAGTATAAATTGGTGTATACTTTTTTTATTGACATTTATTTTACCATAATGTGATCGACAAAATATCATTCTTGAAACGCATTAACACTTATAGAGATAAAACAATTTAATGCCGCTTGATATAGTCTATGGTATTTGAAAATGAGGTTATATGACATACATTTTATACATACTTGTAAAACATCAGATTAGCAACTAAAAGAAGATCCCAATATATATTTAGGTATGAATGGAGTGTTGGTTTAGCTTCAATGGAAATGCCAGAAGGTGTTATTAATGGCTTCACTGATCCCATATGGCACCATGTTGGACGTAGTATGGAAGCGGTTTACTCTCTACTAAGAGGTATGATCAAATATATTCAATTAGAAAGTGTAAAATAATAATACATTAAGGCACCATGTTGGACGTAGTATGGAAGCGGTCTTCTCTCTACCAAGAGGTATAATCAAATATATCTTAATAGAAAGTTTAAAAGAATTATACATAAAATGAACTATCGGTATGCGTGTGTTCATTCTTTATGCGGTGGTTAATAGAACAAAGAAGAATCATATGAAAAATAAATTTTCTGTTTCTAAAATACAGTAACATTTATCTTTATTATATATATAACAACATTTTATGGAATGAATTGTAATCATTAGGGAAATCATTGGAACCTAAAGTTGGTAGTATTCATACGTATATTTTAAGGCAACAGTCTAAAGGAAACAGTATCCTACTCAGTATTTGTTCGGGTTTGGTATGATAAAAGCACATTTGCAGTTTTCAAGTCTCCAGGAATTACTGTATTATCCAAACAAGTTCCTGTAAATGATCTCCAAGGAGCAGCAGTAAGTGACTACTATTTTGTTTGTCCAAAAACCGAAATAAAATTTTAAAGAATATTGACGTAATGATCTCTAATTGATCATGCCTTCACTCTTTTTCTTAAAAGACATATAATTTATTATTTTATGAATGCAATACAGTTTGATTAAGTCGAATATTTTCAGGTTCAGTTTTTTAATTTCATATTAACAACGTTCAGATATTTATTTTTTATTAAGAAATCATAGTTTAATGTAATAATAATTCCTATAAAGAATTATTCAAAAGCAAAACAGAAGTGAAATTATGATGAGACATTTATCTTTTAGGTTGTAGAGAAAGTACCTGGTTTTTGGAAAAATGATGTAGATTTTATCAAAGCAGGGACATTATTTACGGTTTCTTGGGAAAATGTATTTGTCGCCATCCCGAATAGCATTGAACAGTTTAATCTTTATCTCAGCAGTTTTCCCGGAGGTAATGTTATATACGAAATGTTATTTTGATTTAAACGGTACCTTAAAACATATAGTTGTTCCAATATTAAGCAACTAATCTAATTATTTATAGATTGATCATTTTTACTCGAAGCAGTATAAACCATTCGCTTTAAGTACGGTACCTATTGTAAATTATATATTGTTTAGTCAGCAATTAAGTAAGCCTGTTTTAAAAGCTTTATTCATCACAAATTTTCAATATTTTCTATGCTTTTACAACCAATGTTCTCACTATATAGACAATTTATTTCATACTGCAGGATAATATTATTTAAATATTCAGTTGTTATTCATCTCCTCAGGACGTGACCTGCATATTGTGGATGTAAATATACCATCGTCTTCATTTGGCTTCAATATAAGTCGATTAATGATGAAACCGGGAGTACGTTACTACAGCAATATTGTTGTGTCTACTTTGTCTGGACTAAAAACTACAGTATCATCTGATGGGATAACAGTAGACATGGCTGCACCTGTAACCGGTCTAGTGTATGATGGGATAGGTATGATATATATATATATATATTGGGGTTGGTACAAAGTAATAATTTAATTTATCATCTACATCCTTACTAAAAAGTTTGCAAGAGGATATAGGTGCAAAACAAATTTTAAATGTTGGATCTATAACACAACAATCTTCTCACTATTGCATTTGTGATATCAGAGATTATGAAAATATTTCTAGTCCTTAAAACCTTGGTAGAGTTGTCCATTTGTTAAATTCAGTTATCAATTAGCTATATTTTTCACTGTTTTCACTAGTCCATTTTAATACGTGTGATGAACCTTCTTTTATTAGTATGTTATATAAGATAATGATTATTATGGAATAAAAGACAAAAAGCTTAGCAATCTGATGACATGATATATAATAATAAATAATTTGTTGATAGGTCTACATGATAACGCTTACCAAAACAAGTCTGACATTGTGTCTGCTAACTGGCATGCCTTCCTTGATACAGAAAGTGGATTAAGCAAATACCATTGGTGTGTTGGAACAAAACAATCAGATGATCTTTGCAACGTTATATCATGGACAAATGTTGGAATGCATACATCTGTGTCTAAACAACTGACTACAGAAACTGAAAATGGTAAATATAAATTATTATTTCATCTTTTAAAAACTTATCATTGTGAACAATCTAATGTGTCCATTACATAAGTAATTGGTACCACTCAACTGTTGTATTGATTTTGAATTTGGGAAATGCTTATACAGAAATTTCCAAAAAGGGACTTATTATTTCTTGAATCAGTTTTATTTTTGACTATACTAAAATGAATGAACAAAAAATGAATATATCTGACCAAAGAAATGAATATCAATATTCAATACATTGGTTGAAATAGGCTTATGTTAAGTGTATTTGGTGCAGTAAAATACTTATCGATACAAATTAACGATACACTTTGGCATATATTAATTTATTTAGGTAATACAGTGTACAGTAAAGTATATGCAGTCGACAGTGTTGGTCACATGTCACCTATCATAATATCAAGTGGAGTAACCGTAGATACAACACCTCCTGTACCTGTCTCATTCAATCATTCATCGAACAATCTAGTACAAAATCCATCCTTCGAAGAGACAAATGGATGTTTTCTTGATTTTTCAAACATTTCATCCGAGCTGCTATGTACAACTGATGCTTGTTTACAACCGAAATCATGGGAAGGCAACCTGGACGACTGTACAGTTATTATCCGATCTGATGTAGATACAGCTTATAATGGACGATCATTTTGCTTTGTGCATGGAAATATAAAACAGAACATATCCGGTTTTATACCAGGGGAAGTATATGGAGTAACTTTCGTGGCTGGTCATTCTCCACTATCAGATTCTGCTGTTCAAAACATAGAGGGAGTGGTCAAATTCGGAGATATTGAACATATATTTCTTATCTTCACTAAAGACCAAACACATGGCGTTATATCTCCAGGAGTGATTTGGCACAAACATTCGTTTTATTTCAAAGCCAAAACAGACATTGTTGAAGTTGTTTTAGGGAGTTTAGATAGAAACACTGGACTCCTTGTAGATGATGTAGTTATAGAACAAGTTATTCCTTTGTATAGTGGTAGTAAGGTTCATGTTACTACTGTTGCCTTACATCAGTGGTCATCAATCCATGCTTCTTGGTTATTCGAAGATACAGAGAGTCCAATAGTGCAATACTTATGGGCAGTTGGTTAGTATTCAACATGTATGTACTATATTTTAAATATAATTTTGAAGACAAAGTTTCACCAAGGGCGGTCAACAAATATCCATTTGTTTTAAGAATTGGTAACGAGTTAATGTTTGATATAATTTATTGATAAAACTGATATGTAAGCAGTTTATATGCAGATATATAATGGGAGAAACGTGAAATTGCATATATATGTAATACTGTATTTTCATATCAGATCCACTGTCCATCCGACGTCGGTCGAGCATAGTTATGAGATCTCATGTTCCGATAAAATTTTATGATCATTGCAAAGCTGATATCACACACAAAGAGATGTCATGATTTGGACTTGAATGTTTTGCCAAAAATGATGAACTAGATATAACACGATGCTTTATTGTACTGAACATTTTTGTCGATCTTTGTTGCATTTGTCATGCCTTTATTTTCTTTGTATTTTAATTTGATCGGTCTAAGACACTCAAAACATACATTAAATAAAAGATAATGACAGGTTATATGATTGCGTATGAGTAAAGTGTAATTATATATTCTTAACTAGGTTATACAGAGGGGAGTACAGAAATACAGGGTTTTACAAGCGTTGGTGTGAACACTTTTGGGTTTAACTACAACGTTACTCTCGTACACTCCACAACTATTTATGTAACCGTGATTGCAGTTAATGCTGCGGGACTCTCAACAAAACTACACTCCATTGATTTCCTGGTTGATCTTACCCCACCAGAAATAGCTTACGTAAATGATGGCACAGGTATTTAAAACAATTTACTAGTAATTCTAATTATTCTAATGATATTTCGCTTTATATATATAAAGCTATATTTTTATTCAAACAAAACATGGGAAATCATTTCACAAGCAAACTTATATCGTCATTTGTATTATGAGCAACGCATGAGAACACAAGAATTTGATTTAGTGAATTTTGCCAGTTAAAATTTAATACATTCTGAAGTAAATCTTCATGTCTTTATCATGTGAGGACCCTCTCAAAGACTGTTGTTTTTCATGATGTTGTACTTTAATTAAGAATTGTTTATTTTTTCGTTTGTTCCTTTCTACGATTTTAAATCATGAAACGATACTGAAGACGTTTCCATTTAGAAAAAAAGAGTTTTAAGTCCGCATTCAAAACATGTTTTTATATTTGATATTTCAAGCGTTAGTATAAATATCAATTATCTCATATATTTGATTAGGGTCCGATATTGATGGTCAGGTTTCACATACAATATCAGCTAATTGGAATGTTGTTGACGAAGAATCCGGTATTGCATATTGTGAATGGGCTGCTGGTACGTACATTTATGATATTAATGCAATATTCTATCCCAATCAATCCCTTGATTTTGGTGACCTTGTAATTTAGATATTCCCGCTTGCAGAAAACTCATAACGGTCAATGTCACAACTCAAGTCAAAATTGAACATCACCTGTTTTTCATCGCACTGTTATATCATGTCAATTATCATAAAACTTTATCTTCAATAATACCCAGCTTAGATAGAGTCACCAGTGACGCCCAAATCAAAAAGGTTGAGACGCAAAAAGGTACAAAGTGTAAGAGGATTGAGGTCCAAAAATTCCGATATTTATCGCCAAATACACCTAGGTTTATCTTTTGCTGTGGTTAAAAATCCTTATTATTTCGACCAATTCAAAGTTTATTAAAACAGTTCATTTATACATATGACAATATCACACGCGTCAATATCATTGATGATTCATACAGAATTGACTAATGGTCTGGCGATATCATCGGCAAGAAAGTTGGCGGAGGGGTAATACATTAATACAAAGTATTGCCATCGAACTTCTGGTTTTAATAATAAGTTAAAACCGATACCAAGCTTAACATTTGAAGAACTGAGGCAATAACTCTAAACGCATATATTTTATATCACAGTAAACCTCAAAATATGTGTCATTAGTAGATTAAAATTTCTGTCTGTTGACACTCATTCTTTATTTCTAAATATGTATCCTGTTTTCATCTGGATTTTGGGTTGAATCGTAGCATTTGTATTTTTTCTGTGATTTAAGGACTGTATACTCACTACATTTTCCTGTTATTTTTTTTATTATTAACCGAATTCTAAAACTCACTGAAATTAAACATATAATTATCAAAACGTTTCTATTTACAAAGCAGGAACAATAGACCGATTGGAACACCTGAGATCTTTTAGATGATTCTGGTGAAAATCGCAGTACTCGGATATATTCTGTGTTGATTTTTTTACACTTTTGTTAAAATATTATTTTTTCATAGCAAAACAGGTCTTCAATTCCAACTGTGAATAAATAATACACTAGTGCTACTGTTTCCAGGTTTACAACTATTTGGAAATGAGGTATTCGAATTTACCAAGACTGCTGAAGTGATGAAAGCAACATTAACAGTGGACAGAGACAAAGTTTTTAATAAAAAGATCTACCTAACCATTCGCTGTCGAAATATGGCAGGATTATATACTACAGCTTGTTCTGATGGAATTGTTATATCTGATCAATCTCCGTCGGCTCTCAATGCTGAACTGGAGATTCTATCACAGTCTATTACTGAATATCAACCTAGCAATAGTCACCAAGCCAGTAAAACATCTGTTAAAATGAAATGGTCAGGATTTTCTGATCCGTTTGGAATAATGTCGTTTATTGTAAGTGTATTCTTCCCTGCATTAAAAAAGGTTTAAATGTTTTAAGAAATTGATATAAGTTTAGTCACATAATTATTTTTAATAATAATGGTTGAAATTGAATTCCAAGTTTTCCAATATTTCTGTATCTTTGGGCCAATATGTTATATGTGAATGTCATTCTTATAGTATGGTTATTGTTGTAAGACTGCACGGACCGTGTTACCCACACCCGACCAGCAAACTTTGAAGCATGAACAAGTCACTTTATGGCGGTCAAAAGCACAAAATGTCCGACTTCCATTGAACATTGGTTTTAATAGTGATGTAAGTATCTGATCCCATCTGAAAATCACGTATTTTTGATAGGTAAAAACAAAGCTGTAGTTGAGAATTCATCCATAAACCTAATTATGAAGGAGATGTGCGATAAACGAAAACAGCATGCAAAATATACTAAGTGTATTACGAAACAATATTGTTCTGTTGCAGGTGAAATTTGACGGAATGGGTACCGATATAACCACAACTATACTAAACGTTAACAAAGGTATATCGTATCTGTCATTATTTGGACTTAAACTGTCTGATGATAGGTACACGACTACTGTTAACGCTGTTAACACTATGTATCTACGCAGTACAGATGTAACAACGAACCGGACTATTCAGAACTCTGCTCCAGGACTCACTGGTAAGTATATACATGTAATGAATTTTCTTTCATGCTCTTTCGTATCAACATATGATACCCGAAAGATCTTAACAGGACAATGCTCTCTATTCATAAAAAAATAATCAAAAACACATACAAAATGTATATGTATTCACGTCAATTTGTCGGGAAACCAACAAAACATAATAAAAATTAATAAGTCGAAAAGAAACCGTCAAAACCATGGCGATTAAACGAGAGAAAGACGTACAACAAAATGCTGAACTAAAGACTGAGCAACGCCAACCTTAATCAAATCGTACTCATGTGCTCTGGAAATGTTAGCATATCCTGTATTTCAGTGGTTTTCTTTTGTTGCCGTTTTGCATATTAGTTTTTCGTTTATTTATGTTTAAGGTTGCACGGTGACATATAGCTGTAAATTACTTGGTCATGTGGTCTCTTTGGGAGAGTTGTCTCATTGAAAATTATACAAAATCTTCTTTTTTATAGTCCTTTATTGTTTTTTATTCGTTTTGTTTAATTCGGGTTATTTTGCTGTAAGTTAGTTACATTCTATTGATCTATTTTTGTAATTTAATAACAGATCTATACCTTCACATGTTTATTAACTACATGTCTGGCAAATGTAATGAAGCAGATAATAACTAGATATCTATTAAATTCTGGGATTCATTATAGTGTAAAAAAAACCTTGTTTACAATATTATATATGAATAAAAGAATTTGCTGGGTGAACGTTAATGAGGACAAAAACAATAAAAAAAAACAAAAAGGCATCTCCTTTGCCAACATATAGTTTGCCCCTTTGGATAGATATCTATACAAGAAGTTTTATGACTATATAGTTAAAGCTAATCTATGTGTTTTTTTAGGTGCTGACGCGTCCATAACAAGAAAAGAGGATAAACTTACGGTAAACTGGAAGGATTGCTTTTTATATCCACGACGTATGGTTTTTGAAATTTCGATAGGAACAACTATAGGAGGAGCTGATATCATTCAATGGCAGGAAACTTTGAATGATTATATAGAAGTGGAAGTTCCAGAAAAATTTAAAGATGATAGTGAAGTCAAATTATTCTTTTATATCCGGGCAATTGGAGAAAGTGGGGAAAATGCTTCACTAAATGCAAACACTGTATTATAAACGGGTTTATTAATCATACTTTATGGTACAAAAACATGGCTTATCATCAAAATCAATATTTGTTTAAAATACTTTTATGCCAAACCTGAAAGTAATTATTTATTTTGTTGTGAATTTAACACTTTCGTAACAAGTGATTTTCAGCTGTATTTACTATTATTGAAAACTAAATTTAAAAATTCTAGAATATTTACATATTTTACATCTTGAATAAATGTTTTACTTTACTATTATGCAAATCAGTGAGAATCCCAAAAAAGTTACTTAGTAATACTACATTCACACTATGCAACGGTCGCACTACGATCTGTGAAAAAATGCAAATTTTGACGATCGTAGTGCGATCGTGCAGATTGCAGTAAGGTCGTAGAACATTCTTGGTGAGGTCTTCATGATCGTGATGAGCGTTGCCAACTTTGAACTTGTTTAAACAATCGTGGTGCGGTCATGGCGAACTCAGGTCGTAGTAGAAGTGTAGTGTGAGAGCAGTAATGTCGTGTTCAGAATTATTGTAAAATAATTCAGACAAAGAAAGAATATCGAAAAAAAGTTCAGACAGAAATTGGTCTTTTTAGACTTTTTGACTTTTGTAGTGGATAAAAACACAATGTTGACTGTTGTAACCTAATTTTTGAATTTTTTACATATTATGTCACATATCGTTATTAATATAATGTTAATCGATGCGACTGTACCCTACTTTGTAAGGATCACTCTTATTCAAACAAAAAATTCTCTGAAACTGATATTATCAAGATGCTTGATTTCTTGATTGACAACATATTTGTAACGTTCGGGGGACGTGTTTTTCAACAGACTGTCGGCATTCCAATGGAAACAAACTGTGCCCCTCTACTTGCCGTCTTGTTTCTTTATTATTATGAGGCTGACTTCATGCAGGAACTTCTTAGGAAGAAAGATAAGAAGTTAGCAATATCCTTTAACTCTTCTCTTCGCTATATAGATGATGTTCTTTCACTAAATAATTCTAAATTTGGTGACTATGTGGAACGCATCTATCCAATCGAGCTAGAGATAAAGGATACTACAGATACAGTTACGTCGGCCTCATATCTTGACTTACATCTAGAAATTGACAATGAGGGTCGGTTGAAAACAAAACTTTACGACGAAAGAGATGATTTCAGCTTTCCAATTGTGAACTTTCCATTTCTAAGTAGCAACATTCCAGCAGCACCTGCATACGGGGTATATATCTCCCAGTTGATACGATATTCCCGTGCTTGCATTTCCTATCATGATTTTCTTGATAGAGGGTTGCTGCTCACAAGTAAGCTATTAAACCAAGAGTTCCAAATGGTGAAGTTGAAATCATCCCTTCGTAAATTTTACGGACGCCATCACGAGTTGGTTGACCTTATGGAATAACCGTTTCACAAATGATATCGGATATGTTCCTTACATCGTAACTACAATCCCCTTCCCTTTCATGAATGTGACCTACCGAATTAGACCATTTACCGGATTTGTTATCACATAAGCAACACGACGGGTGCCGCATGTGGAGCAGGATCTGCTTACCCTTCCGGAGCACCTGAGATCACCCCTAGTTTTTTGGTGGGGTTCGTGTTGTTTATTCTTTAGTTTTCTATGTTGTGTCGTGTGTGCTGTTGTTTGTTTGTCTTTTTCATTTTTAGCCATGGCGTTGTCAGTTTTTTTACATTTATGAGTTTGACTGTCCCTTTGGTATCTTTATCCCTCTTTTATATACGTGAGAGGTTTAGCTAGTTGGTATCCATTCGTTTGATGTGTTTGAGCTTTATAGTTAGCCATTTGATTAGGGACTTTTCTCTTTGAATTCCTTGCAGTATTTTTGTGATTTTAATTTTTCATTGGAATAAATATATTTCATTAGAATAAAAATTTTCAAATGGAAAAGGTCGTAGTGGCCAGACTAATAGGTATAGTGCACGCGATTTGGTGCCACGATATCTCATTAGCATGAGTTCGAATCCAGGCGAGGTGATCAGATGGATAAAATTTGTTGTAGAGTCGTCACTGGTTCAGACGTACTTATGATATTATGATTTCTGTGACTGCATACGGAGTATATATCTCGAAATTGATACGATATTCCTGTGCTTGTATTTCCTATAATGATTTCCTTGATAAAGGATTGCTGCTCACAAGGCAGTTATTAAACCAAGAGTTCCAAATGGTGAAGTTGAAATCATCCCTTTCGTAAATTTTACGGACGCGATCACGAGTTGGTTAACGTTTCACAGATGATACTGGGTATGTCCCTTTTGTCGTAACTACAATACCCTTCCCTTTTCACAAATGTAACCTACCGAATTATACTATTTGGCAGACTTGTAATAGCATAAGCAATACGACGGATGCCACATATGGAGCAGGATCACGTGAGATCACCCCCAGTTTTTGGTGGGTTGCTAAGTCTTTGGTTTTTTATGTTGTGTCTTCTGTGCCATTATAAGTCTGTTTGATTTTAGCCATGGCGTTGTCAGTATATTTTCAATCTATGAAGTTGACTGTCCCTCTGGTATATGACGTCCCTCTTTTACATACATTAGTAGGATTCTTTACGATAGATAATTCAACTGATCTGTAACATTTCCATATTCATGCCTCATATATCATGTACTGTGTTACGACTCTAGATTAAAACTGACGAGGAAAGGTAACACCCGGCCACCGAAAGCTCTTTTTTAAGAGCCTATGTGGTAAAATGGTCTAGCACGTCTGACACAGTGCAGGCGATTTGGTGCCTCCAAATTTCAGTAGCATGAATTCGAATTCCGGCGATGGAAGGACAAAAAAAATTGTGAAAGCAAATTTATTAATCTAACATGGTTGGGCTGATGTTTAGGCGAATTATACATATATTTTTGATTATAGAACATCAATATGTTAATCTTTTAATCAAATTTTGTGTAGATCAAGCTACAAAAATATTTTTGTCATGCATCTAATTTCACCTTGAGAGATGCACAGGCCTAATGAAGTTAATTACGGGGCAATGGATCATATATTTATGATACGGCACACTACAAAATATGATATTTAACTAGTATAAAAGGGTACATCATCATAAAAAATCATAAATAAAAGTAAAAAAATATTAAATATTTCGGATAACAGATATCCATCATCAGTATGGTTATAATGTAAAATGAATCACATCAATTTGTTCTGATCATAATATTAACAATCTTGAAATCTATACAATAAAATAGATTTACCAGAACATCATAGAGACGCCAATACACTTCTAAAATGTCCTAACATGACGCAGGTTATACGGCTATTTACAATTGAGACACCAAAGATAAGCCTCAAATAAAAATTATAATGTGCGATATGAACTGGCTCAACTCTAAAATTCCAACGGTGACGACAGTTAAAATGTTACAACAATGATTGCGTGAAAAAAACGTTCACAATAAACAGTCTTGACCGATCTAAGCTGGTATAATAATTCAAATTTGACAACAGTAAAGTAATTAAAACAGAGGCTGCGTATCTAAACATTCCAAATACAAAACAGTTGATAATGATTGATAGTTATCAAAAGTATCAGGCTTATAATTTATTACGCAAGACGCGCGTTTCGTCTTCATAAGACTCATCCGTGTCACTCAGATCAAAATAGTTATAGAGCCAAACATGTTTAAAGTTGAAGAGCATTTAAGACTCAAAATTCTGAGAAGTTGTTTCACATAGGGCTAAGGTTATCTATGCCTTGGATAAGAAAACCCTTCGCATGAGGAAAAATGTATACTCTTGTAAACAGGCAATTTATAATAATGACCATATAATTGATATTCATGTCTAATCAGCATCAGGATACAAAGACATGTTGACATCACCATAACATCAACAGCATTTAGTAAGTATTTTATTGTAGACCATTAAAGTACAGTTTGACATGGATAATATATCATAATAGCATATCGAACACCGAAGTGCTGACTTCTTGGCTGATGATACCTTCGGTGACGAAATGTCCACAAGCAGTGGTATCGACCCAGTGGTGTAAATAGTTATCAAAAATACCAGGCTTATAATTTATTACGCCAAACGCGGGTTTCGTCTATGATAAATTTTGACTTAGGTTCAATAATTGAACCTGACTGCGTACTTCTTCATACCTCCCAAAAGAATAGAATCGTATAATTTTAACGGGTATATTTTAAAAAAATCCTTAAACTGTAAAAGTCCAATATGGAAGCCTGAGATACTAAAAATAAGTGATGGTAGGAAAATGAGTCATAGGAAAATAAAAATCCAAAAATAATATTATCTTTCTGAAAACACAAAATGCAGTTAATTTTTATATATCTAGTTGATGCCAGCCCTTCGAACTTTCCACACTGCACTGGTTAATTTGTTCACAGAACAGATTTTGTGGTGGAAATACAGCCATGTGTGTCCATTTGTTTTTATAAACCTCAAAAGCATTTAAGAAATTTCAGATGTTTTTGTGACATTATAATACCCCGCAGTTCTACCATAAAGAGGTAATTGGATGTAACAACTGCATGACATGACGGTGAACGGACATATTAAAATAGATTTCATCTAATACTTAGTTCGTTTCTCTGTGTGTTACATTTTAATGTTGTGTCGTTGTTCTCCTCTTATATTTAATGCGTTTCCCTCAGTTTCAGTTTGTAACCCGGATTTGTTTTTGATTAAAAGCGGAAGGTTTGGCATACCACAAAACCAGGTTCAACCCACTATTTTTTTTCTTAAAATGCCCCTTAATTAATGAAAGCAGGAAAACGACCATTGTTATATTATAGTTCGTTTCTGTGTGTGTTACATTTTATTATTGTGTTTCTGTTGTGTCGTATTGCATTTATATTTGATGTGTTTCCTTCAGATTTAGTTTGTAACCTAGATTTGTTTTTTTCTCAATCGATTTATGAATTTCCAACAGCAGTATACTACTGTTGCCTTTAATTATGTGGGTTGTACCGATATTTCTGTTCTATTTCGGTCACACTAGTTTCAAAATGACTAACCATGATTATTTAAACCCGACAAGGCATTGCCTATATAAGTGGTGTGTAATTGAAGAAACGAAAAATATTATCAGATGAAATCCACAGAAATTATGCTAAAATGAAAATTTGCATTTATGATAAGTGTAGCTGACAGACAAATGATTGTTAAAATTACCAATAAACCACTTTTAAATGTTATAAAATTGGTAACAGATATACTGTAATTATAATTTGTTTTTTCAAATGTCATTTTCCAGTAATTGGCTACTTTTGAAATATTATGAACGTCGTTATTGACATAATTTGTAATAAAAAGATAATTAGCTCGAAAGTTGGCGAACAAATAATTATCCTCTTACCCTATAAAGTTTGCTCCAATGTGAAACTGAACACATTCAATAACAACGATGGGTATTATTTATATAGTTTTATCGTTTTTATTATGTGGAAGCGTTTACACATCGCTTCAATATAACAAGGTAAACAATCTTTTTTTTATCATAATCTACAAAAATACAACTGAAGATATATAAAGTCAATTCTTTTTTATTCCATGTATTTCAATTAAATGAATATTCATTAATGAACACTGAGTACTAAAACTAGTTCACTTATTTGACTAACTGTAAAAGCAACTGATTACTTGTAAATGCTATAGAACCTCATTTTTTACTATTCTCTGCTAGTTTTATGGCCTCGATTAGACATGGAATACTATTTACAATCGTATCATTCATTTTGTTGAAGGATGAAAATCCAATGCGTATTTAAAATGGCCATCAATGATGAAATTGTGATTAATTGTTCATTGATATTTATTGAAAATAATTATTTATGTATAAATATAAACAGAACATGTGATATGATTGTCAATGAGACAACTCTTCACAAGAGATAAATGACACAGATGATAACAACTATAGTTCAACATACCGCCTTCAACAATGAGTAAAGACCATTCCAAAGTATATTCCAATTGTAGTTGGAACTGCTAGAATGACTTTAGGAAATTGATAATTTTGTAAATATTGCAAGCACAAAATTCTTACACGGTATTGCGTTTTTTTTAATTATTATTTGTCTTGTGACATGGAGCTTTTAAATCATGTTTATCTTAGATTCTAATGAAGAAATGATGGTAGAGATTAGCTTCAAGTGAAAAATATTTCGTGCACATGGACTTCAACGACACAATATTACACACAATTACGCACTTGCATATAAATTAATATCAATTGATATTCACCCCATATGTACCTAGTGTTGGATTAGTTTCATTGATATACAAGAAATGTATTGGTTTTCCTAAACGGAAGATTATACACACATAAGAAGAAGTCTACTTAGTAACATTTTTTTGATTTACCCTGTGAATAATATGACGCAGGTTTTTCAAAAGTGATGATTTTCTAAATTTTGTTTAACATTTTACAACGGTATCATATTTTAACTTTGTTTAAACCTGTTTATTTACTTTTTACCTTAACTTTTTTTTTATCTCTTATACTTTTTATTAACCGTGTATTTGCATTCAGGTATCACGTTAATTTGCTTTATTTGATTATTATATTAGCGTTTCCCTCAATTTTAGTTTGTCCACTTATACTAAATATTTATGAGGCAACTAAAAATGATGGGCTGAATTTAAATTTAATAAAGCATCTCATTAAGACAAACACTCGATATGAATATCTCGTAAATAGAATGTTGGATACGCAAACGTCAAGTTATTTTCAAAACGAAGCGGTGGTTTTATGCCGATTTGTGCAAGTGGTTATCTCCCCTTAAGAGCCAGTCTGTGATAAAACCATGCAAAATGGTCCAAATCCAAAATATTCCAATCAGACTGATATTTTGTATTTTAGATACCTTATATGTAATAACTATTTGTGCAAAATATTTTGAAAAAATATTCAGCCATTATTTGTGAATGCCGAACATTCGATAATTGTCCTTTTCTGTACTGACAAAAGGCAATTTTAAGCCTTTATTAGGGTATTTTGACCTGATTTTTTTTTGTTTTATAGAAAAAATACAGCTAAATGATAACAAATATCTTAACAAACAACTTAAAATGAAAGGAAATTAGGATAATTGACATTTATCAGTACCCCTACTGACAGGTTGAAATTGTATGGTTTTGAAAAAGGGCCGATTCTGCAAAATTTGTATATTTTTAAAGGCTTGAATCTTGTAAGATCATGTTTTATTTTCAATAAAATGTTATATTTCATGAAGCTTATATATTTATCTACAAAATCTAAAGAAAACGGTGCTCGGCAAATGATACCTTCTTACGATAAAATAATAATTAAAGAGAGGCATGATGGCAATTTTGCCGAATTTTTGATTTTTTTATCTGTTTCAATGGAAACTTTTCAAAAGTATATGTAAAGTAGTCAAAATATAAGAAAAATAGTGACTGAACTAATGTTTACTGGTTATATTAATTAGAAAAATTAGAAAATATACTAAAGGAGTAAACCCGTAAGACCCCCTTTTTGCCTTTCTTGCACCTAAACTGAGCATTTTTACAATATGTTAATAACTTTAGAAACTTAAAAATGGGCTCTTTTATTTACAATACTATGCACACTCTCATCAGGTAATATCATCATGAGTTCTTCATAGTTTTAGCATTTTATAATATTCTAGTTTTTAGACTCTTTTTGTCTAAATTCAATGTGGCCACAATTGAGGTCTGTCTCAAATTTTTAAAACATGTTGTATTTGGTAATGATTCATAAAACTGTTTAACATAAAAAAAAAAGATAAAGAATCAACATGAATTGCAGCCCAATACAATTTAGACAAAAAAACTATCGTAAAAGTACTAAAAATTCTAAGCACTTCTCCTTCAGATGAAATTGGGGGAATTTCTTTTCTAAAACAGTATGAAATGTAGACTAAATTGTACAAACTGCGCAGCGTTATACATTCATGTTATCTATTACAAGAAAAGAGGAAGTTTTAATAGTTTTGTGAATATCATAGAATTGTACCTAGAAAAGTGCTATATTTTGTATATTGTGATAAAGCTTTATGCTAAATATAAAGAGACTACTTCGAATAGTTCCTGATAAAACTGCAACTGAAATTTTGTGACGCTAACAGTAATGTTAAGATTCCTCCAAGAATGTAATCTCTAGCAATTTGAGGCTTGGGAATAAGACCTGTAAGATACTGTTGGCCTATAACTACCAGCTGAGACAAACACAAATATTTCAAATTGCAATACAATTTATTTCATAACCACATGTAATAAAAACAAATATACACAGATAAATGGTTAAACAGTTGAGCAGACATTGTCATTAAAATAGTTATGATTTTACTGTTTATATAATATTATGGTGGTCTGCCGTAAAAAAAAGGTGCAAAATGGTCTAAATACAAGTTTTTAGTCACTAATGAACATGATGAAGGTATTAGCAAAAAAGAGTAAAAGTTTGGTAGATCTGGAAAAAAATTAACAAAATAAAGTCATCAATATCTATTTTAACTAAATATCAAATAATTTTGCAGCATCAGAGTTGAGAAAATTTTGATAAAAACAAGCATTTTGTGAGTAATGCATGGCAATACATAGTCCCAATCCCGATACAAATTCATTGTAATGGAACAAAATTTTAACTCTATAATTTGTCATGGTGTAAACAACATAAAAACATCGAGACAAAATCTTCAAGCATAATGAAAAAACTTGTTGAATTCTGACTATCTAAGTGAATTTCCTATGTCCAAAGATCACAACTCTGCACACAAATATCAGACTGGAACAAAATTGAACCACTAAATACCAAAAACCTCCGAAATGTCATTTTGTTTTAAACTAGAGGCTCTAAAGAGCATGAGTCGCTCACCTTGGTCTATGTGAATATTAAACAACGGACACAGACGGATTCATGAGAAAAATGTGTTTTGGTGATAGTGATGAGTTTGTAGGCCTTACTTTACTAAAGATTCTTGCTGCTTACAATTATCTCTATCTATAATGAACTTGGCCCAGTAGTTTCAGTGGAAAATTTACAAATTTTATGAAAACTGTTAAAAATTGATTATAAAGAGCAATAACTCCTTAGGTCAATTGTCCATTTTGGTCATGTTGACTTATTTTTAGGTCTTTCGTTGCTGTACATTATTGCTGTTTACAGTTTATCTCTATCTATAATAATATTCAAGATAATAACAAACTAGAGGCTCTCAAGAGCCTGTGTCGCTCACCTTGGTCTATGTGCATATTAAAAAATGGACACAGATAAATTCATGACAAATTGTGTTTTGGTGATGGTGATGTGTTTGTAGATCTTACTTTACTGAACATTCTTGTTGCTACAATTGTCTATATCTATAATGAACTTTGCCCAGAAATTACAGTGGAAAATATTACAAAAAATTATAAAAATTGTTAAAAAATGACTATAAAGGGCGATAACTCCCTAAAGGGTCATTTGAAAATTTTGGTTATGTTGACTTAATTGTGGACCTTTCTTTGCAGAACATAATTGCTGTTTACAGTTCATCTCTATCTATAATAATATTCAAGATAATAACAAATAACTGCAAAATTATATTTAAAATTACTATTTTTTGGGGGCGGAAACCCAACAAGGGCTTGTCTGATTTGTCTGAAAATTTCAGGGCAGATAGATCTTGATCTGATAAACAATTTTACCCCATGTCAGATTTGCCCGTCGGGCCAGGTCAGTTAAAAATCCAAGTACATGTTTAGATTAATCATGTCAACAAGAGGCTGTCACAACGACAGCAAACCGGATTTATTAACATTTATTTGTGTCCTGGCAATATCACAAGAACAATAACTGATGAATGCTGAAAGTGAAAATCGTCAATATCAAATTTGACCTCCATTTTGTAGTCAGTATCAACATATTAAAATTTGAAAAGCTTAGATTGAATGGTTCATTAGTAAATGCAACAACGTGAATGGAAACGCCATTTTACGATCTTTCAAGAGCCATAACTCCTGAACGGTAAAAGTCAAAATCCTCATTATTGAACTTGACCTCTATTTTGTCATCAGTAACAACATATAAAAATTTCAAAAGCTTTGGTTGAATGGTTCATGAGAAAATGCACGGACACGACTGGAAACACCATTTTTCAATCTTTCAAGAACCATAACTCCTGAACGGTACACGTCAAAATCGTCATTATTGAACTTGACCTCCATTTTGTCATCAGTAACAATATATTTAAATTTGGGAAGCTTTGGTAGAACAGTTCATGCGTAAATGCACGGACACGACTGAAAATTCTATTTTTCAATCTTTCAAGAACCATAACTCCTGAACGGTAAAAGTCAAAATCGTCATTATTAAACTTGACCTCTATTTTGTCATCAGTAACAACATATTAAAATTTCAAAAGCTTTGGTTGAATGGTTCATGAGAAAATGCACGGACACGACGGGAAACACCATTTTTCAATCTTTCAAGAACCATAACTCCTGAACGGTAAAAGTCAAAATCGTCATTATTGAACTTGACCTCCATTTTGTCATCAGTAACAGTATATTGAAATTTCGGAAGCTTTGGTAGAACAGTTCATGCATAAATGCATGGACACGACTGGAAACTCCATTTTTCAATCTTTCAAGAACCATAACTCCTGAACGGTAAAAGTCAAAATCGTCATTATTGAACTTGACCTCCATTCTGTCATCAGTAACAACATATTAAAATTTGGGAAGCTTTGGTAGAACAGTTCATGCGTAAATGCACGGACACGACTGGGAACTCCATTTTTCAATCTTTCAAGAACCATAACTCCTGAACGGTAAAAGTCAAAATCGCCATTATTGAACTTGACCTTTGTATAGTTGTCAGTAATAACATATTAAAATTTTAAAAGCTTTGGTTGAACGGTTCATGAAGTTAATGCACGGACAACATATGATTGCCGAACCCGCCCGACCGCTAGCCCGCCCCCCGTACATCCCCAAATCAATAACCGACATTTTTGTCACAAAAATCCGAAAAACCCCAAGAATTCAATTTTTGTTGAATTCAAACAAAGTTTAATTTTGGACCCCAATTTGGACCAACTTGAAAACTGGGCCAATAATCAAAAATATAAGTACATGTTTAGATTCAGCATATCAAAGAAACCCAAGAATTCAATTTTTGTTAAAATCAAACTTAGTTTAATTTTGGACCCTTTGGACCTTAATGTAGACCAATTTGAAAATGGGATCAAAAATTAGAATCTACATACACAGTTAGATTCTGCATATCAAAGAACCCAAATTATTCAATTTTTGATGAATTCAAACGAAGTTTAATTTTGGACCCTTTGGTCCCTTATTACTAAACTGTTGGGACCAAAACTCCCAAAATCAATCACAACCTTTCTTTTATGGTCATAAACCTTGTGTTTAAATTTCATAGATTTCTATTTACTTATACTTAAGTTATGGTGCGAAAACCAAGAAAACTGCTTATTTGGGCCACTTTTTGGCCCCTAATTCCTAAACTGTTGGGACCTTAACTCCCAAAATCAATCCCAACCTCCTTTTTGTGTTCTTAAACCTTGTGTTTAAATGTCATTGATTTCTATTTACTTATACTAAAGTTATTGTGCAAAAACCAAGAATAATGCTTATTTGGGCCCTTTTGTGGCCCTAATTCCTAAACTGTTGGGACCAAAACTTCCAAAATCAATCCCAACCTTCCGTTAGTGGTCATAAACCTTGTGTCAAAATTTCATAGATTTCTATTTACTTAAACTAAAATTTTAGTGTGAAAACCAAGAAAATGCTTATTTGTGCCCTTTTTGGCCCCTAATTCCCAAACTGTTGGGACCAAAACTTCCAAAATCAATCCGCACCTTCTTTTTAAGGTCATAAACCTTGTGTTTAAATTTCATAGATTTCTATTCAGTTATGCTAAAGTTATTGTGCGAAAACCAAAAGTCTTCGGACGACGACGCCAACGTAATACCAATTTTTGCGGTCGTATAAAAACTGTTATATGGCACATTATATATGCACATATAAACTTTTTTCGTAGATAAAAAAAAAAGCCACATTGTTTTACATACGCTCTAATAGACACAACTTTCTAATCTAGACACTCAATGAGTGATTGCCCCTATTATTGCATGGTTTTATTCCAAGCAAAATTTTCAAAGGGGACGATATTGTGAAGTACAAGTATGTTCACAACTCTGCTTCATATTATAACATTATATATATATATATATATATATATATATATATTAAAAGAGTGTCATCAATTGTATGGGAAATCCAGGTGCTCTGCACGGCGCAGTTTTATACAGCCGCAGTGGTTGGACCCTGAACAGTTGGAGCAAATTAAATTTGGTCACAATGTTCAAGCTTGATGCTGTCTCAATTTGGATTGTGATTGAATTTTTGACAAAATAAAGGTTTTTGTTACAAAATAAATGTGGTCAAAGATCAAACAAATCTATTGCACAATACTGTGCAATTGAAGATTTCTTCTTGAAACTTTTCAAAATTTGAAATTTGAAAAATTTTGAAAAAAAAAAAGAAATCCCTTAAAAAAATTGTAAACAACCCCCCCCCCCCCCAACTTATTGAACCCCCCTATAAGCAATAACCCTTTAACTCATTCCCATCCTTTCCTTTGTAGTATGAAACCTTGTAGTACAATAACAGAGAGATCCATACACTTAAACCCAAGTTATTGTTTGGAAACTAGAAACATGCTTCCTTTTGGCCCTTTTTGACCCATAATTTCTACATATTTTGGGCAATTAATCCAAAACTTAATCCCAGCTTCCCTTTGTTTTATGGAACATTGTTGTACAATTTTAGAGAGATCCATGCTATTACACACAAGCTACTGTCTTGAAACTAGAACATGCTTGTCTTTGGCCCCTTTTTGGCCCTTAATTCCTAACTTTGAACCCATAACACATTAAATTAACCCAAACCTTCTACTTGTGGTTTTAAACATTGTGGTACAATATCAAAGTAATTGAAATACGTATACACAATTTATTATCCTTAAAATATAAATTGCTTGTTTTTGGGTCCTTTTGGGCCCTTAATTCCTAAACGGTCGGGACCATCATCCCAAAAATTGATCCCAACCTTCCTTTTTGTGGTATTGAACCTTCTGAAAAAAATCAAAAAGATCTATTAGTGCGGTGACTGAAGGCAGATTTTTTGGAATTTAATCTCCCCACCGAACACACACCTACATAATATATCATTGGAAAGAGGAAATCGTGTACTATAATAATATGCCTGTCGTCAGGACTTGATGTGGTCACATTTTTTTTAAATTGAGGTCAAATGTCATATGTAAAAATCTGTGAAAGTTTGGGAGGGTTTCAATTTTGACATTTTTTTCTATTTCTAAACTCTACCTATATATAAATGATACTGTTTTGGCTTTAGTAATGTTTGTTTTTTATACATAAACCTTAATCATTGAGATTTTTTTTATCAAAAAAAATCCTAAAACGACGTTTTATAAACAAAACTTCAAAAATCAAGTTTTCAACCTATAAAATGTTTAAAGCACCTTAACCTTATGAAAAATATCAATTTCAGGTAAAAATCAAGTGTCATGCAGGACAATAATTTAAAATTATTTTTTAAACTATCATAGTGGGTGAGTCATCAAAACAAAGCCATAGAACACTACAGTCAAATATGACCTCAAATTGAATTTGCGGATACTTCAGTTTTTTTTATAGACTACTCGTTGCTTTTGGTTTTTTTTTCACAATTATTACTGCTACCATAGTATTATCTTGTGTTGTGTATTTAACTCTGGTTAATATCTATTACATTATAGGTTTTGTAACTATATCCCCCATTTTATCCCTTGCAACGTACCCCAAACTTCAAAAGTATTCCATATAAAAAAAAGAAGATGTGATATGATTGCAAATGAGACAAATCTCCAAATGAGACCAAATGAGACATAAAACAATAATAGGTCCCGTACGGGCTTCAACAATGAGTAAAATTCATACTGCATAGTCTTCAATTCCCGAAATGAATAATGTAAAACAAACAAAAACTCTAACGACCTGATTAATGTACAAAATAAATAAGAAAGAAACAAATATAGTATATAGAAACACTGCATTACCGTCTCGTGACTTGAAACAGACACATACAGATATTGGCGGGGTTTAACTTTTTTAAGGGCACGTCAACACTCCCCTAACCTCGGACTGGAAACGTGTGTACCAGTGCAACAAGCTTTATACCAAACCAACCGTTATCTCCATCATCTTCATTTTCATCAACCGTCACAAGACATGTTTTAGTATTTCTACACATTTCACTTATGGCCACAGGTCTGCACATGAAAGGTTCTGCTCAAAGCAAACACTTTATTTTGAGTTTTTCTTTACAAGTACAGACAAGGTATTGTAGGAAGTCCGAACACATTTGTTCCTAAAAAAATACCAGCTTTAAACCATCCCTATCAATTCATCCAAAATTTTAAAAGAGATCTAAAAGGGGGTTTAGGAAGGTGTGATGACATCCATATGCTTGTCTGCAAAGATGCTGGGGAAACATTATACGAGACGTACGCACTATCTTGAATTCGCTCAGTTTCATGGTTGGCAACACATTAGATAGCGTCGCACTTTACTTTAAGAAGCATAAAATCCATTGGCATTCAATGTTTCAACAAGATGTTTTGAACCAAACTCATGGTACATTTGTAAAGCCAATCCTAAATGAAAAGGAGTAAAACAAAAACGATTGCCTCAACAATTGTTTAGCATTTCCACAATTTCTCTGGTGCCATTTCCTTAGAATAGTCTTGGCTGTATGCATTTTCATTGAGTAACCATAGAATGAATTGCAATAAATACGAAGGCATTGGCTGAATTAAGAACGAAGAGACAATTCATCCGAAATTGGGTAGTCTTCTTTAGAGTTTCGATGTCTTTTCTAAGTAAACTTGCAGCGGAATGAAATATCTGTCCGTTATTTGTGTCTATTACAGTTGACATTGAGATTTTAAGGTCAGTTTTCAATTGACTAGAAGCTTATATGGCATCTTAAATAGTTATTTTGCTATTAAATATTATGTTACATTTGCCTTGAACTTGTTGAAGTTGTTTGACAACTGAATTTCTATAGAAATAAATTAGTTTAGACTGCATTTTACATGTAGAATATTTTAAATTAGAATCAGCCGGAAGAAATGATCTATATTTATCCAGTAACGGTGTCATGAGGAATGACCAATGAGGAATCGTTGTCAATAGCCAAAATAAAATTACTAAAAGCAGTATCGTGTTTTGAGATATCTGCTTCCACGGGTTTGGATTTTTTTTTTACGTTTTAAGCAAATAATTTGTAATGCAACCAAAATGACAGAGTGATTGAAGTTTAAAAGATGGACGGGAAACTATTTCAACTTTAACTTTATCTGACACGGATAAAACATTTTTAATACGCTCATCTGATTCAAACTTGAGTAATTTTTTACTTTCTAAAATGTTTTGTTGCAACAAAATATACAAGCGCTCCAGTTGAACGACTGCATTCTAGAACGTGTACAAATACCCGAAACTGAGGGACAACAGTCAGATAATTGTATGTCGTCATTAAATATTAGACAAGAAGCTTCCTCGCTCTAAAAGGGGGAACAAATATGTTTACTTGTGTAAGTTTTGTAGCATGAACGATGAATAACTGCCTGCACGGAGTTTTTCAAATTAACAGCTATTGCATGAAACAGCTTGATGTTCACCTCATCTAATCTTTTATGCAATGCAGATACAAAAATCGACTTTCCTAAACTGGTAAATTGACTCAAAATTTCAATCGAGGTTTTTTTATTTGGCATATTATGCACTGCATAAAATGCAACGACTTTTGCCTTTTCTTTGAACTTAATTGAGCAAAGTTGCCAAGGACTTGACATATCACGGAGACTGAGTATTTACTGAAACTATCCGTCAATTATTTTGATTTTACAATAAGACTTTTCTGACAAAGTATATTTGATGTTTTATAACGAAAAAACATAGAATATAAACATATACAAACAAACTTTGTGGCATATATCAGTGCACTGTAATTGAAAATATGTGAAAAGGTAGTAATTTCATATATCATTTGAGAGCAAATTATTGACTAATACACAAAATGTATCGGAAAGCAAGTGATTGAGTTCCGTGTTGAAATCGAAGATATTTACTCCATTCTTTTTCCATTGATTTCTTAAGGTTTTTTTCATATTTTGGTTCCGAAATTTTTATCACTAATTAGTTTTATTAAACATTATATGCTTAAAATATTATGGGATAATTTTTATTACTACTATGAAGAGGAAACTAAAGTTTGAGTCTGAATTTGCAATTAAAATTACCTCAATTTCAAATAGTCTAAACTTCGCAAATTTTTTTATATTAGAAGAAAATAAAATACTAAATGGAATATTTTGACATAGCTTCAGGAAAAACTATTTCAATTAAATGTAAGCAAACATACACATTTTTTCATTTTGAAAAAGGGGGGTTGAAACTCTCCAATATACTACCAGTCATTAAAACGACTTTTTAGAAAAAAGTGACCGTACGAAATTCTGACGACAGGGCAAAAACTAAAGAAGACATATTTGTCTTTAAGTTAAGACCATTTTTAGCCGTGTGTTATTTGGGGAGATTAAACTCGCGATCTAGACGACTTTTTACACTTCTGTCACCGAACTATATATACACTTAAACTAAAGTTATTGCCCACTTTAATCAGTTTTAGTTAAAATATTAAGAGGCAAAAACTATTACAATTAGTGCATTTTATAGATATTTTTGGAGCATTTTTTACTAACTTCCCATTATTTGCCAAGCTAAATTTGTTCACTTGTCTTACAACTGATATGCACCTTTAAAAATTTCCTAAAAGTTAACAAAAAGAACTATGATCTTGAGAGAAAACACCTACTGAGTACATGTACTACATGCAAGTTATCTAATACATTTGTTGCACAAACCTCTCTGGTAAAATGTAAAAAAATCTCAAAATGCATTTTTTTTTTTAATAATGTTCTTTGCAAAATATAACAAGATAATGTTATATTTAAGAGATATATCAATTATCCAGAACTTTAAAAAGTACCTAAATATGGTGATTTTTTTGGCCTATTTTTTTTTTAATAATTCACAAATATGCAAATAAGGCTGTTAAATGGAAAATAGTGTGAATTAACAAAAAAAAAAAAAAAAAAAAAATTATCTTAACTCCTAAATACCCAAAGATTTTAGATATATATATAATATGGCCAAGTTGTAACTACCAATTTGGACGAATTATGAGATTTTGCATGGTTTTATGGCAGACTGGCTCTTAATATCACTAGTCAAAAATCAAAACCCAACAAAATGCATAAAAATTAAAAAAGGATTTTACTTTACAAAAATTAGAAATAAAATAAACGAAACTCGAATTACAACTATTTTATGATAATATAAAGAAGAGATACTTCCCTATTTTTCAAAAAAGGACTAAATGTAAAAATAAAAGACAAAATATTAGTAAAAAAAACAATTCAGAAATGTGGATAATGGCACCTATATGTAAAACTAAAAACCTAGCTATATTGAAAGAAATGAGATAAAATATTAGTAAAATAAACCAATTCAGAAATGTGGATAATGGCACCTTAAATGGTTGATGAAATATACTGTGTAATTTTTATATGTTGAATCATTCCTAGCAGAATTTTTTTTTTAAACACTTCTGATAATATTTAATGGCAATAAAACATATTTTATACAATTTGAATAATCTTTCTGAAAATTGATATAATCAATAGTACTGATCATATCTATACTATTAAACGAGAAGACCTCATTGTGTGTGTGCAGTCGCTTCTCTTCCTTCCACAATAAATTAATCATCATGACTCTGTGTCCTTTAGATAACATGCAGGGCCGTAACTACATTGAGGCAAATGAGGCAAATGCCTCATGTTAGAAATTAAAAAAAAAAAATGAAACAAAAGATTGTCTTAATATCAAATTGTTTTCACGGAAAGTGTCTAACAAGAAGCAAGTTCTCTTCACTATCTGGTGTCGTACCTGCATGTTTTTCGTGATCCATTTTTCTTTTTTACTTTGAGTTTTCAGTCAGAGTTGATGGTCTATTGTTTGAACTTTTGTGTCCCGGGTTTGTTTTTTGCTTATTTATTGTCGTACTTTATGACAATAGTCTGAGTGTTGATTTTCATTTGTAAACGTGTGGTTTTGCAATGTTGCATGCCAACCGATGTCCAGATATTGTGCGAGAAAATCATTTAATGTTTTAAGAATATACAAGACACAAAAAAAAAATGGTCGTTTCTGCATGGAGAATTGAATTTGATATCAAAGAATTCACAACTGGCTACTTTTGTTTGATAAAAATAGATAACTGACATGGTTTAAATGAAAGTAAGGTCACCAATTTTCCGGTATCAAACAATTTGACAAAAAGCAATAATGTATTACCATTTCCATTGATGGGTTAAACTTGCATTAAGTCATGTTCAGACCCTTTTACAGAAAATAAAGGAATATGGAGTAAATGTGCACGAAACCTAATCGCACACAAAGTCAATGCATAAAAAATACTAATGATCAATCATTTGGTCAAAGTTGCTGGAGGGTCTTCAACAATAAAAGAAATAGAATCATTTATACCGTAAAACAGGGTCAAGTGTCCCTAGTGTCGACTTAAGCAGTACTAGTATTTAAAGCATAATACTGCACTGTCACTATATTTCAATCTAGTCATAAAAATATCACCAAAGTTTAAGCACAATACAAGACTAAATCAGACAGACAGATCCGGTATTAATGATCATGAAAATTACGAATTTTGCTTTTTCCTACATATCGGTCTTTTAATGTTGACCATAAAACCTTCAAGTCTTGGAATACAATAAATCTATGTTTTTGCTTTCAGACCAGAATATTGTCGAAAAAAAAGCTAAAAATAAATTGCAATTCAATGTCAGAAAGAGTCTGAGAAACGATCAGAATGCACGTTTTTGCGTCAGTTTTCTCAGAGTTTCTGGGGGCCTTGAGCGGCCCCCAGACGCTCTGATGCCAAAATTTTTTCGCCTCGCTCCGCTCGCCGATATATTTTGCCTCACTATTTGAAGAGGTTAGTTACGGCCCTGACATGCATAGTCGCATTTGTCATCCATTCTTATGATTATTCGGATTGAGTTATTTTGGGAGAAATACGACAATTTAGGTGTCAGACCACCATTTACTCCCTCCAATTTAGAACGTATGTAAAAGTAGCCCTACTCTGACACAAAATAGTGCTTTTGATGTCCTTGTTTTCTTAAACAAACCAACAAATTTGCAGAAATGAACTTTTGGTGAAAGAGAAATATATCTAGATCATTTTGAGCCAAAATTTACTTGTCTATGAGTTTGCATTAAAAGTTGAGGATTAATGCGCTCCATAGTATACTAATTTTAGATTTACAGTGTAATGGCCTGACCATTAAGTATAACCACGATTGGGCTCAAGCAATAAGAATATCAGGTGCTGACAATTTATTCTTAAACCAATCTATAAATGGTAAAAAGCTGAAAAACAAATAAAATACAATTTTACAATGTGTTCAATTAATGTTATTAAAACGAAATGTCAAAAGTAATAGATAGCACAGTCCGTTGAATCCGAGAAAATGTTGTACTTTCAAGAGCAGTTAAATTTCCAGTGTTTCACAGAGAGAATGTTCAAATATGTATAGAGTAATTTGAAGGCTTCAAAAACAATGTTGTATAGTTAACTCACTCTGTGGCCAAGTTCGGATGGAACTAGAGTTCTGACTAGAGTTCCATACGAACGGTAAATAATTTTGAAGAGTAAGGTCTCTAGATTACCGGAAGTACAAGGCCCCTACTCTGAATATGTTTACATTCAAATTTGATTGGATTGACGTCATAACATCCGGGATATCGAGTCGATCTCTAGAAACCCTGCCACAACCAGGGTTCCTCGAGTGTTAATGGCGGAAAAGCTTTATCCAATCAAAACATGTGTTATATATGACCATGTTATTTCAATCTACTCTAGATATCCATCCGAACTTGGCCTGTGGTTAGCCACGAATTGTGTCCTAGATGACGTTTGTCCTTTGAAAAGTTCTCCAGAACTGGTATGACCTTGCAATGTTCAGTTTGAGATTTGTGTGAGCAGGGGAAAGGTAGCGATGATACGATGTTTTAATGTTCTTATAAGGTTAAAGATGAATAATCCTCCTTAACTGGAACACATAGACAGATTAAGAATATAATCGAAGGAAATACACAAATTGAGGAAAGGTGTAACAGAATATACAGAAAACCAGGTATTTTGTTTTTTTGGAGTACCTCTGTTTGAAGGTCAGTTATTTTGTTAGAAGGCTTTAAAGGTATAGTGAAAATTGGCATGTAGAAAGCTGATACATGTATTACACAATTAAGGATATACCTGGATTCTATGAAGTTAAACTGAAGGTAAAATATTTAGAAAGCTGTGAAAATTGAAAAATTTGGTTGAACAGATAGGGATTTTTAATTGGTGGTCTGACACCAATAGGTGTCCGGATATTGTTTCCGTTATCAGAATGACTTTTAGTCATAGATAAGACTTCCGGTTTTAATCATGCACAAAAACAACCAATCGTATGATAGATTACAAAAATGAAAAATAAATAAACCAATCAGAGCGTTCTCCATATCATGGTTTTTAGATCGCAAGAACCACAACTATTATACATCCTTAGAGACAATTATGTTTTCGCGTGTATCCACCTGTAAACTACGATTATACTAATGTATTCTGTCTACTTTTTTCTGAAATATTTACTATCTAAGGGGTTATACAAGTTGCATATATATTGAAATAAGTAAAACATGTGGAAACAAGAATGTGTTCATAGTATACCGATGCCACATCGGCACTATCATTTACTATGTTTAGTGGACCGTGAAATGGTGTAAATTCCCTAATTTGGCATTAAAATTAGAAAGATCATATCATAGGGAAGATTATAGGGAGGCAGGACTTATTCGGGATGTCGGGATATGAATTTCGTTAAAATACGCACCTCGGGATTTCATGTTTTTTAGCCCAGGATTTCGGGATCAGGGCCCCTCAGACCACCCTTCAAATGAGCCTTAGTCATTTATACGAGATTCAAATCCTACCATTGGCATGTTAATATGGCTCTCAAAAGGAAAAGCGCTGATGGATTGTCCTAGAAGCACATTTTATTAGAATAATAATGGTCTATAAGCAGTTTCATTTATTTCATGTTTTAAGCGGTGCAAATTTTTAATTTAATTTGACTTTTACCAAAAAATGCATTGTAGCAAAGGGGGAGAATAATTGTTGTATAAGGCCAGAAACACGAAAAATAATTGAACTTAACAGAAAGGAAACACATAACGGACTTTGGAAAAAAGGGAGAGGGCTTTTGATACATTATATGAAATTCATACAAGCTATATATGCCCTCGATTTCGCGGGTGTGTTCTAGTATATTTTATATTCTATAGAGTGTGACCAAGAGTCACACTAATTTTCTTCAAATTAAGAGAGCCTTTAAACTAAAGCCTACATGCATGTTTCTTAGTTGAACAGTAAAATATTGCCTAGAAAATATCCTACAGAAAAGGGATTTATAAGTTTTATACAAAAAATATTGACAGAAATTCTGTAAAAAAAATTATGTTTTAAATTATAAGTGAAAGTGACACAATTTTGAATTTCAGAATTATTTTTATTGCAAAATTAAACTATTAGATTAGCTTGCACAGTTGCCCTTTGTCTTATTTCTCAGGGTATTTTATAGATTATGAAAGTAACTTGACTTTTTGGAAAAAAATGGGGCTTCTTCTCTTGAACAGGTTGCTGTATTAGATGCTTCACATATTTATAAACAAAGTATTGTATGGGTATATACTTTACCTGAATACTAGTAATTGGAAATGAAATGAAATTGGTGGGACAAATCTTGTACATTTTACTTCAATAATGATCAATGATGATTAAATTTGACAAGAATTTGCCATTTGAATAAATTCAATTTTGTAAGAACACATCTCTATGAATTAACTTCTTGTTTGGCTTGATAAGCTAGCTTTTGCTCTTATTACTGTAGCTTACTAAGTAAAGAGATAATAATATAAGCAAGGTTTTATTTTACAAAATATAAATATAATTAACTGACGTTCATTTCCTTTTTTTATATGTTTTTTTCCTACCAGTACAGAATTTTCTTTGCATTGCTATGATTTTGCTTTTGTCCATCCATACAGTAGGCTATCAATAATTTGTCAGATCTGTTAGAATTTTCCAAGACGTTTAGCTTTAAACGCAATAAAGAAGATCTTTGTTTGTTGTTTCACTTTTCAAAATTGTGTAAATTTTTACTATGTACATGAACCTGACATATATTTTGTTATAAACGTTACATGACGTATGTTGAAAAAAGAAAACAATGTCACCGTCAATTTGTGTAGGGGATAAAAAGGGGTTTTAGTTACTTTAAAATACAGGTATCGCATGGAATTGTGAAAATCCACAAATTTTAATCAAAATTTTATTCATGTCTTTAATAAAATCAGTATTTTGGAGCACTTTGAAACAGGCATATATTTTTTTATGAATGAAATACCCAACGTCATAGAACAATGACGTAAGAATATGAGCATAATCACATAAGCAACACGACGGGTGCCACATGTGGAGCAGGATCTGCTTACCCTTCCGGAGCACCTGAGATCACCCCTAGTTTTTGGTGGGGTTCGTGTTGTTTATTCTTTAGTTTTCTATGTTGTGTCGTGTGTACTATTGTTTTTCTGTTTGTCTTTTTCATTTTTAGCCATGGAGTTGTCAGTTTGTTTTAGATTTATGAGTTTGACTGTCCCTTTGGTATCTTTCGTCCCTCTTTTACGGGAAAATACACGCTTGCCTAAATAAAAACCATTACAACAAGGAAACGTAAACAAACGAGGCTAAATGTGGTATAAGACGATTTTTTAAAAACATATAAGACATTATATGTAAATTTTAATTTAAATTCACCCAAAACTATCTAAATACAATGTACGTTATTGTAAAAACTTTAAGCATGTCACTTTTTTAGTTTGATCCGTTCTTTTACGCCAATTTAATAGTGCGTTTATTTATGGGAACGGCAAATATTTACCTCCACCTAGAGCGCTTCGATCCAAAACAATAGCCGTACTGTCCTATTAGAATCGAAATAATTCATGATGGGTTGAATATATCGTGATTTTACCAAGGGTTGTCCTTTTATGTCGATATTTTACCCCTCGCTATCGCTCAGAGTAAAATATTTGTCATAAAGGGCCAACCCGTGGTAAAATCGCGATATATTCCTTCCCCATGAATTATTTCTTAAACAACAACTGGGTCGATGCCACTGCTTGTGTAGTTTTAATTCCCCGAGGGTATCACCAGCCCAGAATCATCATTGATATGGTCATATTTATAAATTTACTGTTTACAAAACTTTTGAATTTTTGAAATACTAAGGTTTTTCTACCTCAGGAATAGATTACCTTGGCTGTATTTGGCAAAACTTTTAAAAATTTTGGTCTTCAATGCTCTTCAACTTTGTACTTTTTTTGCAAATTTTAACTTATTCGGATTCGAGCGTCACTGATAAGTCTTTTGTAGACGAAACGCGCATTTGCAGATTTAACGTTACTGTGCTGTTATGTATGTATAATAAATATTGTTTGTGTTTACAGCCGTGTATGAACTTCATTGGTGTTCCAATAGTCTGTCATAGAGTTGTCACTTGTTTGGATGTACTTATGTAATAGTTTCTATTTGGTACTGTGTACTCTTATGCATACCATTTATCATTATACTTTGGTGCCTCCTACAGTCGGTTCACCTTCAATTATGTATTAACCCCATTCTCATATAATACAAGGATAACATGCCAGTTTTGCGAATTTTCTCAACCAAATTGTCTATACACATGTACACAATGTGCATCTTTATTACACCTTGCTATGCATAACCGTTTCTTGATGGCCCTGAAATTAAATTATTCTAAAAGTGTTGTTTCATTATAACACTCTTTTTTTTATTTTGAAGTGGATATAAATATAAATATATATCAGTTAACTAAATAATATAACAATGTTTAAATATATTTGAGGTGTAAAGAATATTCATAAAATTTTAGAGGTAGCTACACAAAACCTTTTCGTTTGATTTGATTTTCCAAAGTGGCCACTGAATGCTTTGATATTATCATTTACAGAGATTGCCACCGGTAGCCTTTGACTCGGCCAATACTGAGCTTCCCCAAATGAAGTTTGAGACCATCACTGTAACAAAAGGGCGATATGGAACTTATATCAAAGCCAACTTTAAAATGAATAAAAAACAATATTTCGGCAGTGACTACCATTCTACATGGTTTGTAGATAATATTCCTGTGCAATCTAGTAAGTAGTCGTCATAAAGACATCTGTAATTATCACACATTATCACATTAATAACTTGTTTTCAAACAGCCATGTGAACTAATTAGACAACAAGTGATCATATTTAAAAACTGCATTTACGATTTGTCAAACTCTAAACAGAAACAAGTCTTAGTAAAGACTAGTAATATTATAATCCTGGCTTGGGATATATTAACAAACGTATGGCAGGTCTGAACTTGTGTTATATTGTTCTTTAATCCTTGAAATGTTTTACTTTAACCAGTCTTATGTTAATAACTCCACATCTGTTGTTACAGAGAATGCCACTTCATAACTTCAAACAATGTATCATAATATCTACAATATTTGTACTAATAAAGAGCTAAATATTTACGTTTTCTATATCGATATTTTAGCACTACCATATTTTCTTCGATGAGATATTCCAAAGTAATCTTTTATTTTGTAGTTTACATTAAGAACAAGGATTTTTCCGTCTATGGGAGTTCAGTGAAGTCTGTTTCTGATGGCCGTTTGATTTCATTCGATCTATCAACTTCTTTGACGCCGCATGATATAGCAAAGAAAACATTTAAAGTTATTGTCAGATACAAGCATGATGAATTTTTACGATTAAAAAAGAAGAAGGAAACAAGACATTTCTACAGCTATCAGAATTATGAAATCACATTTAAAGGTTCTGACTTGGGTTTCCCTGCAGTTGTCTCTTCACAAACATATAACTTTGATGATTTTGAGTTTTTCATTGCCAAGCAATCGAGTATGAGGAAATACAGAGGCATGTTTGGTTTCGCCTACGACTCTGACAGTTCTGTTAATGAAATCTCTACGTCGTTTGAAGGGTTTGAAATCAAAACAAAACCATCCAAGTATGTGAATGATATAGCCACACGGGATGGTAATACTACACTTCTAAGCTTTTCAGAGATCTCAGTTCCGGCATTTTCCAACAAGCTAAAGGTTGCTAATATTGATTTAGTGGAAGACACCAAGAAACGATATCGTGGTTTGTTAAAAGTAACAGTTTCTACAACTAACAGGTTAAACGTAGATATCAAGTATGTTTTTGAACTAACGAGCTATCTTTACAATGGTTTAAGCCTCAAAGAGCCTTTCTTTCCTCTCACTGGATTAATCATAACAAACTTTGAGGAAAGTGGAAACGCTGAAATGCCAACTTTAATTTGCAGAGTATTTGGTTGTAGAAATGCCAAAGTTGAATTATTCCTGCAAACAACAAAGTCTGATGACAGGGTAGAAGTTACCAAGAATGTTTACCCGATCTACAAGGAATTCGAAACAGTGCAAACTCTAGTCTTTGTTGAAAAAAGTGACAGACAGGCAGGGACATATTACTGTGTAGCAACTTGTTTAGACGGAGACAAAAAGTTCAAAGTCAAAAAAAGAAAAGATATGTTTTTGTAATAAATAGTTAGTACTTGAATAGAACCTCAGCTTTAAGGTTCGACATTAAAGGAATGATGATAAACAAATAAAACACAGTTATATAAGCGCTGCATTTGAGTATGTTACTTGTTATATACCAATAATAAATATCAAGCTAAAATAGTCAGTATTGAGTAAGTTAACATCGACGAATCAAATTTAATCACCTGAGTGTTTTTAGACATTGATAACTGTATCAAAGTTTTATTGAATTTTACGAATCATGGTCAAAGACATCTGCATAATCAAAAGATAGCACCATGAGTAAAATAATTAAAAAAAAACATCTGTATTTTATTGATATTGGACTTTGTTCTCAACATTATACTATTACACAAAAGCAGCAGTTGCAATCGAGTCTACGGATTTCGTAGAAAAGTGTTCAAATTGTTTTGATTCAGAGGGGCTATAAATACTTTTATATTGTATGTTCATATAACATAGATGTGGCATGATTGTCAATGAGATAAGAGACCAAAAAACTATAGTCACCGTACCACCTTCAACAATGATCATAGCTCATACTGCATACTCATCTATGCAAGACCCCCGAAATGACGATTGAAAAACAATTTAAACGTGAAAATTAACAGCCTAATATGTACAAAAAAGTTAAAAAAAACAACACAACAGTGACGAAAGATACCAGAAGAACATCCAAACTCATAGATAGACAATAGACTGACAACTCCATGGCTAAAAAAGAAAAAGACAAGCAGACAAATAATAGTACACACGACCAAACCGTATGCAGAGGCAGCTGGAATATTGCAACATAAAAAGGAAAAGTTCACAATTTTAGTTGTTAGGTTTTTACTTTTGAGTAAAATACTGATACTTGGCAATTTCTAGTCTGTTTCATTGCAATGGACATTATTTAATACCAAAAAATAGTTTCTTTAGGCTTCTTCTAATAATAAATAGAGTCAAGTTCTTCACATTTGATGTTATACTTTACACACTTCCTTCTTATTGTTCTTCTTTCATTGTCATTAGCATTATGTGAGTATTTCTTAAAACTTAAATGTCTCTATATTATATATATATAGAAAATACTATGAAAATTTGTCTTGTGGGTGGATACTATTTCATAGCTTTTGCAGTAGGCTAATTATCTACCCACTTGAGGGACTATAGTTTATGACAATGGACATTATTTAATACCGAAATTCTATGAATAACTGTCCAGATGGACACTTTTCCAAAGGGCTCTATAATGTCTATCATATAGCCGTGCGTCCTGCGGGTAAACCACTGAATAAAATACATGACGTATAATTTCTTAAAAAAATACATTTGTGGTGCATTCATTTGAGGTTTGGGAATCATCATACGACCTTCTACATGCATTACACTTGCTGGGATGCACAAGAATTCATCAACGATAAAAATCATAAAACATAAATCGAAGGAGATGTTATCAATAAGTCGATGAGAGAGAAATTGACAATGAGGTTTTACAGTGAATTATATTTCACAGGAAAAAAGAAGGTTTCAATTTCAGCATTTGGAACTTTAAATTTCTTTGTAGCAACTTTCAAAGGCTTGAGTTTTCTATCATGATTTTCGTTATATATCGTTGCTGTTTACAAGGAAGTTATTTAATGGTTGATTGTTATTCACAATGGGAAAGTTTTCCTTCGAGATATTGCTTAAATATTTTGAAAGAAAGGAAAGGGGGTAGTCTTCACCCTTCTCCAACTATAACTTTTATTCTCCAACTACTCTTCTGCTTTCACCCACCCATAAAATATAAATCTATATATAAAAAAATCAAAAATAAAGTTTGTTTTCTTCACATTTTTCATTAAAAACTGTGAATGTGTTATAGTAAAATTATGAATTGCCAAAGACAAGATTTTAATATAACAAATGCAATAATCATCAAAGAGAAAACTTTTTCCCTGAACTTTTCCGGTGACTTTCATGAAAGCCTCAGTTATCTTGATACTGGAACCAAACCACAGTGCGAAATACAATATTTAGAACAAACGAGACGAAAAGTTTTTACAAAGCGATTTTTGGAGTATTTATACAGCAATCGAAAACCAAAGATATTTAAAGTTGATTTTTGGTGGGGTTTTTTTTCAAAAAGGAACATCCAAACACGATTTTAGATCTATTAAAGTTCCAACCATTACAAACATTCCAGAAACAACAAGAACAATCACATATTATACAAATTAAAGATTCCCATAAAATAATACACATTGAAAATAAATTAGAGTTTAAAAGAGTTACTAATTTGCTCATTTCATATCCGCCGGCAAAACCGCCAATAATGTGAAGGAGGTATTTTGTACTTCAGAAGGAAAATATCAAGCCTTCTACATTCAGCTATTTGCTCTCAACAGAATAATAATAATAATAATCGAACTTAACAGAAAGGAAACACATAACGGACGTTGGAAAAAAGGGAGAGGGCTTTTGATACCTTATATGAAATTCTCCAGTTATAATATATTTTACAAAAATTCATCCTGCAACAGTTTACAAGCTATATATGCCCTCGATTTCGCAGGTGTGTTCTAGTATATTTTATATTCTATAACGTGTGACCAAGAGTCACAATAACTTTCTTCAAATTAAGAGAGCCTAAAAACTAAAGCCTAAAATTGAGAATGGAAATGGGGAATGTGTGAAAGAGACAACAACCCGACCAAATAAAAAACAACAGCAGAGGGTCACCAACAGGTCTTCAATGTAGCGAGAAATTCCCGCACCAGGAGGCCTCCTTCGGCTGGCCCCTAAACAAATATATACTAGTCCAGTAATAATGAACACCATACTAATTTCCAAATTGTACACAAGAAACTAAAATTAAAATAATACAAGACTAACAAAGGCCAGAGGCTCCTGACTTGGGACAGGCGCAAAAATGCGGCGGGGTTAAACATGTTTGTGAGATATCAACCCTCCCCCTATACCTCTAACCAATGTAGAAAAGTAAACGCATAACAATCCGCAAATTAAAATTCAGTTCAAGAGAAGTCCGAGTCTGATGTCAGAAGATGTAACCAAAGAAAATAAACAAAATGACAATAATACATAAATAACAACAGACTACTAGCAGTTAACTGACATGCCAGCTCCAGACTTCAATTAAACTGACTGAAAGATTATGATGTCATCATATGAACATCAGGCACAATCCTTCCCGTTAGGGGTTAAGTATCATACCATCATATCATATATGAGAAGATTATAACCCGTGTCATGCCAACAACTGTTTTTAGAATAAATGTTTAGTTCCGATGCAAAGACCTTATCAGTGACTCAATATTAACGCCAAAATATGCAATCTTTAATGACTTGACAACAGAATCGTAATTATATCCCTTCTTAATAAGTCTATTCAAAGGTTTTGTAAGTTTCTGAGGTGAATACTGACACCTTTGTGCTTTATAAAGAATATTTCCATAAAAAATTGGATGTGAAATACCTGAACGTATTAGAAGTCTGCATGTTGAGCTATATTTACGAATGATGTCTTTATACCGATGATAAAATTTAGTAAATGTTTTGACTAGTTTGTGATATCGAAAACCCTGGTGTAATAATTTTTCAGTAATACATAAATTTCTCTCGTTAAAAACTTAAACATTGTTACATACACGAGCGAATCGTACAAGTTGAGATATATAAACACCGTAAGATGGTGACAAGGGAACGTCACCATCTAAAAACGGATAATTAACGATAGGAAATGAAAAATCATCCCTTTTATCATAAATTTTAGTATTCAGCTTTCCATTAGTGATATAGATATCAAGATCGAGAAAAGGGCAGTGGTCATTGTTAGTATTAGCTTTATTTAAAGTAAGTTCAACAGGATAAATTTCATTAATATACATACTGAAGTCGTCATTATTGAGAGCCAAAATATCATCCAAATATCTAAAAGTATTATTAAATTTGTTTATCAGATGTTGTTTCGATGGGTCTTTGCTTATTTTTGTCATAAATTGTAACTCATAACAATACAAAAACAGGTCCGCAATAAGTGGTGCACAGTAAGTCCCCATTGGAATTCCGATAATCTGACGATATACGGAATCCCCAAAGCGAACAAAAATGTTATCTAGTAAAAATTCAAGGGCATATATAGTATATTAAAATAGTTTTTTTGGTTTATTGCTACTAAAAAATGACCTAAAAGAGTTTGAACATATATATTACATTCTGATTTTTTGAATGCCCATTTAATTAGGTGTGTGAATTTTTTCTTAATGAGAATGTGAGGCAATGTGGTATACAGGGTAGAAAAATCAAAACTTTGAACAGATTCAAAATCACCAATATAAGCATGCAATTTATCAAGTACTTCCAACGAGTTCTTGACACTCCAAAAGTAATTTATTCCACTATTTTCGAAGGCCTTATTTGAACAATTTATTATCAGGTTTTTAATTGTACCAAGTGTGCTGGTAAGAAGAATAGACAATTTAGTAGTTGAACAATGGCTTGAAGACGAAATAAATCTATATTTGTAAGGGGTTTTGTGTAGCTTCGGAAGCCAATACATAGTTGGGACTTTCATTGTATTTGGCTCTGCTTGTAAAGCGGTGGCTAAAAGTTTATGTTTTTTACAGATTTTGTTTTCTGAAAATGGAGTCAGTTGGAATGTTGGTGAATTGGTGATTTCCTTTTTCAGAACCTCAATGTAAAATTTACGTCAAACAATAATAATATTATTAACAGCTTTATCGGCCGGGACAAAAACAAATTTCTTGGCTAGTTCTTTTAGTTTATGTTTGATACGAGAAATAGGTTTATTGTGGTTATTGTTTATAGTAAAATGTTCTTTAAAATGTTGAATACGTATATCAACTATCTTCCTTACTGAATTAAAAAAAGAGTCCAAAGATTTTTTGTCAGCTTTTTCCCGTTTTATCCATTTCATACAGTAAGTATGGAGTGAGTCGTGGATGATATTACGACACTCATTCCATTAATAATTGACGGGGGACGATATTTAGGTCCTCTACTGAGGAATGATTTTAACTCTCGGTCTTGAACGATGTTAAGATCTCCTGTTATAACATGGGAAATGGGTCCATAAATATATTCGGAATTACTGCAATTACATGAAGTAGGTGTATTTTCACTGATATTAACATCTTTACACAATTGACTATAATTAAATACAAATTTCCGGGTAGATTTCTTGTAAATATAACAAATAAGAGGTAGCTCAGTATTGTCAAAATATCCAGGAATTTGTTCTATAACAGAATGGTCGTTAAATATACCGGCAATATTTACAAAATCAAAGCCTTTATTGACATACTTAATTTTAATAAAATGTTTTTTATGATCTTCAGGGCGATCAATTTTGGGAAATAAATTAGAATAACAATATGCCATAATAATTTGAACAATTTCATACTTAGGACTGCTATATGAAATTGTGTTGCAATCCTCCAAAATTTTATTTAACTTATTAACCGGTAACGAACAGAGTTTTGTTAACAGATAATGTCTGCCGTTGTTTTTTGAAATAGAAATTAGGTCCGAAATATTGGTATGATTGGCCCGACATTTTCTTTGATTGCGATTTGTTCTACGACCGTGAGAACGTTTTTTACGAACAGTTTTAGAAACTATATCCAAAATGTTAACGGAATTGGTTCTAGATATATTACCAATTCCCATGATATTATCATTTAGACCGAGAGGGTAAACTGTCTATAATTTTTTAATCCAATTTAATTCGATTATTTTCCGTGATCGTACAAACTTTGAATGCGATTCACCAGGCTGCTTATTTACTACTTCTAAAGGTTGAACTGCTAAATATTTAAAAGGATGGTTGTGCTTCTTAAGGTGTTGGTAAATGATACTTTTGAATTTATTGGGTCTTTTAAAACGATACAGATGTTCTTGAGTGCGTTTAGATAAATATCGTCCAGTTTCTCCTACGTACTGAATACCACACCCCGGTTTGTTTCATGTGAGTAAATAAATAATACTGTTTGTTTTTCAAGTTATATCAGTTTTTAAATTTAAAGAAAGTGTGCGACCATTAAACGTGGACCTTACCGTATTGTTGGTGGAATGACGGGGACATGTAAGTCACTTTTTGGCATAACACTTATCCACTGTGTATCATCGCCACCGGAAATTGGGTACTAACGAAGCGGAGAGAAATAGAAAAAAAAGTAAACAAGTTAAGAATTCATTCAATTTAAAGCATTTCCACTCATTTGATGAGGGTGCCGCTTAAGAAATGATTTTCTGATATACAATTCTTTAAATTATTAGGCAGATAAGTACAAAATTGATACGAGATTTTGTGTAATACTCCAAAACTTGCCACTTAGTACCGGGAAATTTCGAGGTCGATCGTCCTCTGTCGCCCCATTCTCAAGATATTGAACTGTTTTTCATTATTTTTTCAGACACGTTTTTAGATTATTATAGTGTGGCATCATATTTACTGAAATTTGTTGTCAAAAAGATGTATTTTAAAGAATATAGACCATGAAAAATAAAGTCTAGTGTACGGCAACTTGCTCGTGTTGACAAATTTACTGTATGGCAACTTGTTTTCAACTGTATGGCAACTTGCTAATTTTAGAATAGTTATTTACCGTCCTTTTAAAGAAAATAAAGTATTAAGTTCAAATATCTAAGGGGTGGGGGATGGGGGGGGGGGGTTACCCTTTTATGTTAAACTGTTTTTGTCTTTTTCAAGGTTTTAATTTGTTCAAAACTGTTATTTGACTGATGAATTTAAAAACCCTTAACTGTTTTCGACCCACTGTCTGTAATCTATTTTGTTAAAATTTGCAATGTTGTTAACTGTTTATTTGAAATTGAGATTCCAGTTATATGTTACTTAATACTTAAAGTGTTCACTGCTTTTGACATTATTTTCTCTGTTAACTGATCTTAACTGTAATTTACAAGAATCACATGAAAATTTGCTGTCCATTCCTTTTTTTACGTTGCTTCCGCAAAGTAAAAAATCTTTGAGTATAGTAAATCCTTGATAAAATTGAGAATGGAAATGAGGAAAATGTCGAAGAAACAGAAGCCCGACCAAATAGAAGAAACTACCCAACGCAACGAGAAGATTATGCACTAGGATGGGGTGTCAATTCACAGATAGGAAAAAACTTAGAATTGACACTCATAATTTTTAAACACCCTCTTTTCCATCCTTCCTAATAAATAAGGCTTACTATTTGAGTTATGCATGTGTATATTTATGGAAAGAGAATCGTCCATAGATTTGATTTCCAATAGTAATAATGATGAAATATAATCTTTTTTGTGTAACCATGGTAACAATCAGCATTTATTTGATACCAAATATTGCAAGATAGGGGGTTAAACATGTCACAAAGATCTAAAAAATTTGGTCCAAAGGAAAATGTCAATCAATAAGAGTGAAATCTTTCCTGAAACCATAGACATATATCTATCAAAAGGTAAAAAAAAATATATGCATTTCTGCTGTTTTTTTTCCCGTAAAGTTGAATTGAAAAGATCGAGCGTCAAATCTTTGTTGAAAAACAATACAAAATTTTTAAATCTATGGCGGTACGGATAGGAATGTATCGACGTTCAAACTGAAAATGGCTTTTAAAACATGTTAAAAACAATCTAAATGTTCATATAAACTCACTAGGAAGGCTATATTATTATTCAACTATCTAAAAATCAATTCAATTGTACAAAAACTTTCATATTTAGAAAATTCACCATGGCTATAAGGCGAAACTAGACTTGTAACTGTGTATTGATATACCCGAAGCTGTCTCCTAAGTGATCAATCATTTAACTACAAAAAGGGGGGTAGAAGTTAAATGTTTGTTTCTTGAAACATATAAATGAACCAAAATTTAAAAAAATGAAATAAATACAAGACTACATACAAATGTAGCAAAGGTTACAGACTCAAGTTGGGTCATGCAGGTGCAACAAATGCGGCAGAGTTAAACATGTTTAGGGATATCTCATACCCCTCTTTATACGTCTAACCAATGTAGTTATATCTGCCTTCTATTTGTTATGTATCAAAAACGTTAAAAGGAAAGGCCACTTCTTATCCAGCTAAAACCCTGGTCAGTCCTATGATGAAAATAATTCAGAAGTATGTGGAATGTTTGATAAGTTATATTGACCCTGAGTACCTGGACGGAATCGTGAAAAATAAAGTACCTTTTCATTTTGCAATTCGTAAAATAACTGAAAAGTGTGGCCTGGTAGAAGAGGCCGAAAAATGAGGACTTGGTTCTCAAATTGATGTCAAATTTGCTAGTCTAAGACTTCAGAAATGTAAAGATGGACCAAGGCTTTTTTTATATCAGCTCAGAGTTCTTAATTGGGACTTGGAGATGAAAGAGCGCTTCAACTTGTGACACCTTACATGTTACTTTCTGATTTATACACTGGTTTTGATGATTTAAAATAAAAATGAGTAAACCTTCGTAATTCCTTTTAATAAAATCATGTAAGCAATGAGTCGTATGAATACCCTGACTGAGATGTAACCATAATTTAAAAGAGCTCCCGCCATAAAAAAAAAATAATGTTCACGCCCTATAGTATTCACTCATTCTAACTGTTTGTTACACTTTCCTACGTCATGACGATAACCCAAGTTTACTACGACTGATTGACATAAAACATTTACTCAACAATATACATAACTAGAAGAAGCCTCCCTTTTGCTGTTTGAAGCATTTTCGATTATTCATGACATAGTCCTTTTTCTTGGAGTCGATCACTCCGTCTGCTTTTCCATCCGTTCAATTGTCTGTCCATGTGTCAATAAAAAAAATATGGTACTTGCGTGTGTCTTCTGAAAATTAGTCAGCTTTATAAAAGATTCCTTATGGAGCTTGGGATTTCTGCGACATTGTACAGTGGTTTTCAAACTTTTGAATACATTGAAGATAATTATGCACTTCCCCTTTTCATTGCTTTTGGGTTCGTTTGGAAAAATGGTAATTAAAGTTGCTGTTAACTCTTATCAATATTTAAAATTTGTTGTTAACTGTTTTTGCCAAAATTGAGTTGTTGTTAACTTATTAACGGACCCCCTTTCCCCCATCTAATTATGCATTAGATAAAATGGTTAATGCATTTGATAGAAATACCTTTTGCTTGACAGCATTTACGATGTATATAAATTATATTTAAAACGAAACTGACAAGAAAATTATTTCGAAATGCAATTCACGTTTTATTTTTCCTTACTTTCGATGAAAACAAAGTATTTTCTTAATTTTGTCTGTCCGAATTCTCGATCCTGTGGTTCGGTGGTTGTCGTTGCTTCATCTCTATCTTATTTATTGTTTTCATAAATTGTTTTGTTACACTGTATATAAGTTAGGCCGTTAGTTTTCTTGTTGAGTCCTTTCATATTTTTCTGTCGGTACTTTTTATAGCCGACTATAAGGTACGAGTTTTCGTTGTTGAAGGCCGTACGATAGCATAATTGCTTGCATACACTTTATTTTATCCTGATGGATAGTTATCTTATTTGCTATCATACCACATCTCCACTGTTTTTATATAAAAAAAAAAGCTAGCACCAACCGTGAAAAGATGAATGGACGGTTTATTTTATTGAACTAACACAATTCAACAAATAAGACAACAGTCGTTAGTAGTATAACGATATCTAAATGTATTTAGGATAATATGGTTGAAAAAAACCTTTTTGTACAAAATCGAAAAGCGGTACGCAACGAGGCCTTCTGAACTGAATTAACGGCATATATTTAATAATATTTGGTAAGTAAGACATTTTGTATATTTGTAAGCCTGTAAAGCTTTGATATCAACAAAATATCGTCACTTGATATTATTTAAACACTGATTAATTTCCTCTTAAAATTATAATATATTGCAAGAAGCCGTACAGACAAAAGTTGTTATTTTGCAATTCGCCGTACAACGTCCTGCAATTCGCCGTACAACAAACAAACAATGTTTTTGTCCATATTCTTTAAAAAAAACATGTTTTTGACAACAAATTTCAGTAAATATGATGCCACACTATAATAATCTAAAACATGTCTGGAAAAATAATGAAAAACAGTTCAATATCTTGAGAATGGGGCGACAGAGGACGATCGACCTCGAAATTTTCCCGTACTAAGTGGCAAGTTTGGAGTATTACACACAATCTTGTATTAATTTTGTACTTATCTGCCTAATAATTTAAAGAATTATATATCAGAAAATCATTTCTTAAGCGGCACCCTCATCCAATGAGTGGAAATGCTTTAAATTGAATGAATTCTTAACTTGTTTACTTTTTTTTCTATTTTTCTCCGCTTCGTTAGTACCCAATTTCCGGTGGCGATGATACACAGTGTTATCGATAGAAGGGTAACCCCGATTTTATTGTTTAAAATGTTAGCGATGGTAGTATTTTTAGATAACCGATTTTGAAGATTGAGACGTGTAGATACCCTTTGAACAAGTTTAGTATTTAGTAATTTTCCATTTCTAAGCTTCATAATTGTTTTGTTAGTGAATTATATAAAAAAGGAGCAAAGATTGGCGTTCAGATATGAACCAGCATACAATAATTTAAGTTATATAAAATGGATAAATTTGTTCGGCTAAAAATGTCAAACACTATCAGTATTAATTACCCGAAAAAGATAGAGGGTAGGACTGATGGCTGACTAAAGAGTAGAATGGGGCTGAATGTTGAAATACTGCTTTTTGATAAATATTGCTAAAGTAGTGAACTAGAGCAGTTCTCGCTCGGACACACACTCCATAATCTAGTATATTATAAGAGCATAAACCTGAAGCACGGGGAGGCACTCTACTGCCTCCACACGGCACTAAAGACATGCATGTTTCTTAGTTGAACAGTAAAATATTGCCTAGAAAATATCCTACAGAAAAGGGATTTATAAGTTTTATACTAAAAATGTTGACAGAAATTCTGTAAAAAAAATATGTTTTAAATTATACAGTAAGTGAAAGTGACACAATTTTGAATTTCAGAATAATTTTTATTGCAAAATTAAACTATTAGATTAGCTTGCACAGTTGCCCTTTGTCTTATTTCTCAGGGTATTTTATAGATTATGAAAGTAACTCGACTTTTTGGAAAAAATGGGGCTTCTTCTCTTGAACAGGTTGCTGTATTAGTTGCTTCACATATTTATAAACAAAGTATTGTATATATACTTTACCTGAATACTAGTAATTGGAAATGAAATGAAATTGGTGGGACAAATCTTGTACATTTTACTTCAATAATGATCAATGATGATTAAATTTGACAAGAATTTGAGATTTGAATAAATTCAATTTTGTAAGAACACATCTCTTTGAATTAACTTCTTGTTTGGCTGACTTGGCTTGATAAGATCTGATAAGCTAGTTTTTGCTCTTATTACTGTAGCTTACTAAGTAAAGAGATAATAATATAAGCAAGATTTTATTTTATAAAATATAAAAATAATTAACTGACGTTTATTTCCTTTTTTCATATGTTTTTTTCCTACAGAATTTTCTTTGCAATGCATTTTCTTTTGCTATGTTTTTGCTTTTGTCCATCCATACAGTAGGCTATCAATAATTTTTCAGATCTGTTTAGCAATAAAGAAGATCTTTGTTTGTTGTTTCACTTTTCAAAATTGTGTAAATTTGTACTATGTACATGACCCTGACATATATTTTGTTATAAAACGTTACATGCAATCTCCCATGCAGAGTTGTCGGTCCTTGCTCTCTCTCTGAGAGAGAGCAAGGACCGACAACTCTGCATGGGAGATTGCGTTACATGACGTATGTTGAAAAAAAGAAAACAATGTCACCGTCAATTTGTGTAGTGTAATATATAGGGGGTTGAATCCGCGTTTCCGGAAATACTGTTCAGTCCGTATATGATTTTGTTATATACATGTATGTAATCGTAATCACATGTACTGTCTCTTTTTCATTTTGCAAGTGCCATTAAAGGACGTAATTTTATTAGCTGTTGATATTTTGCCTCTCGCACCCCCATACAGGATCATTACATGGCGGAGGACCCGAAATATAACTTCATTCAAAGGACTTTATTTGTGTAAACCTGAACTGAAATGAACTGAAATTTTTTTTCCCCATAATTTTCACTGAAGTGGGAAAACCACGTGGGTGGTCAAATTTTTGTATGTGTGTCCGAATTATTAGAAATAACATTTTCATTTATTAACAATATATTAAGTGTACTTTACATTTTCCTATGAGTTTATCGAAGGTGAATAAGCAAATTCGGAACCTCGAACCAAGGTTGAATTCCTTAGGAAATTTAGGGAAAATTCCTGTTATACTCTCTGACAGCAAGGGGATATATCTACAGGAGGTCGTTAATTCACAAAGACACCCCGAGAATAAACTTTATTTTTGGTGTAGGCGTGGTGTGGGTGTTGAAGAACAATATAGGTGGCTTAAAGACAATCTAGCAACCAAAATTCAAGAACTTGACTCTAACCACATTACACTCTACATTTGGCTCGGGACCTGTGATCTCACAGAGAAAAAGGGAAAATTCATTGATTTAAGATCGGAGGATTTCACGACCGTACGACACGTGTGTCAAACATATAAACAGATATATGACTATTTGAAAGATTATCCTACAATTTCACTGGTATTTCTCGAAATCCCATATTATTCCATCTACTTGTGGAACGAGCGTCACGACCACGCTTCTCCAGAAAAATTTCGAACACAGGATAAAAAACTTGAACATCAAATTACAGAAGTGAATAAATATATTTCACAGATAAATACACTTTTTCATAAAAACTCTCCATTATTTGGTCTTGACTTGGAACGGAACAGAAAACATAGAGAGCGTTCCCAGGCATCATATAATTTAAATTACGCACTTTATATCGATGGAGTTCATCCTATACCAGAATTAGCCAGGTTATGGGTTATAAGAATCGCCTTGCGTCTGCCTGCTGACTGTCAATAAGTTTCTACATTTCCAGTTTTCGTGATTCAGATACGTGAGATTGATCTCATTATCTGGTATGTTACTATTGAATAAATAATAAACTTTGTGTGTTTAAATTGTGTTTAGTATGCAGATTATGATTTTCTTCAAGTTGCCTTATGAATCCCAGTTTTCTGTACGTGAGATTCATCTCATTACAGGCGTATTATTTAACATGCACATTTAATTTTTTTTATCTGTACGTGAGATTTATCTCATTACGGTGTTGGTTTTTTTTCTTCGTTGATGTCGGCGCCGAAATATAGCAATTTAAATGATATGAGCGATGGTGAGTCTACTTTAAGTTTACACTCATTAGTTGAAACGGACGACGAATTTACCGACGATTCACTTTTAAGTTCATATTTATTGGCACCGACTAGGCCTTCTCAAAACCAAGAATTAGATCAAAGTTTGCATTTATTAGCCCCGACTAGGCCCTCTCAAACCAACACATTAGATCGTTCTATGCCAATTTTAACACCACAAATAAGTTTGGTTAACAGATTGCATCAAAATAATTTGACTTATAACACAAGTGCATGTTACACTACAAGTACGCCTAGATTAGAACATACAAGTATACCTAGAATAGTACATACAGCTGTCATGGAAAAATTAGCTCCGTGTAGGAAATTCGGGGGATATCCCCATGAAAATTGCGTGAATTTGACTCTTTTGCTACACTACATAATATCATGCCTTATGAAAACCAAAGGCGAATAGCAGCGTTTCATCTCCAGTTAACGGGCCCAGCCCTCACGTGGTTTAACTCATTAACATCCAATGACAAAAGCTCCTGGGAAAAACTTATTGAACTTTTTAAGAGAAAATATGTTAATCTCGATTGGCAAAGTCCAACAATCATGCTAGAAAATGAGGTTTTTGAACACATAAAGTTGTCACCGGGTCAAGCACTCGAAGATTTTTACTGCCAGCTTGTAGAAAAAGCTCAATTATTACACAAAGCTGATCATGATATTCTCACCAAATTCATCAAGGGTCTTCCCGAAAAGTTAGCTTTCTTTGTAAGGGCAGGTAACCACAAAGACAGTAATAGTGCACTATCAGCTGCCAAAATGGGCGAAGCATACGGGTACAGGTTACATGATGAAATATCTGTTTCTGCAATCAAACAACAAATTACACCTAAAGCTGTTGTTGCCGAACAAAACCCGTCAGTCGTACATGAACTGAAATCACAAATTCAAGATTTGACAAGTGCAATACAAAAACTTTCAGCTCAATCAGAACAGCCCAGACAGCAACCTCAAAATCGCAGGCAAAATTATCAAAATTTCCGTCAGTCTGATTACCATAAAGAACAGCGGGATTACAATTTGAACAGGCGGCCCGAAAATCGTCCACCCTTTTATTGTCACGCTTGTAAAGAACCACAACATTTTAGGCGCGATTGTATGTGGGATGGTGAAGGTCAGGCTAACCCAAGTTCACAATGTCAGCTCTGTAGTCAGTATGGGCATTCAGCGTCACACTGTTTACGTTTTTCAAGCCAACAGGGAAACCGTCAGAACCCGGGGGACACTGGGCACGCTCCCTCGGGCGACCACCCTTAAGTGCCAGAAGGCGTAGTCGCTCTCCTAGTAGACAACACAACGTACATGTACAATCTTGTAATTATACTTGTGACAATAATGAATCTGACTCATATGATAGTACTTGTTCTGAAATAGAAGGAGAGGAGTCATCTCGCCCCAAATTTTTATATATGCCAGTTACTATAGACAATATAGAGATAGCCGCACTTATAGATAGTGGCAGTTCCATAAATGTAATATAACAACAACTTTTTAATTCGTTGCCAGAACATTACCGTAATTCTTTTAAAAGAGCAAACGAAAAGATACTTTTGGCAAATAATGCGTCAATAAATATTGTTGGTACAGCACGTATAAAGATCAAAGTTCCGACTGGCAAACATTGGTTACATGTGTACATACTATCTCAAACCTCGAATCCGTTGATTTTAAGTACCAATTATTTAATTACTAACAAGATAGTGCTTGATTTTGGTAAATTGTATATAAATACTAAGACTGTGAAAGTTAATTGTCAAAAACGATTTTCTGTCCCTGCAAATTCAGAATTTTTTATGTGGAGTAAACTTGGAAAGAATGTATTATACGGTACGCAGGGCATATGTACTAGTAGTGACTATATGAACAAAATAGGTTTATTAACAGCTAAGGCTGTAGTGTCAGTTGATCAGAAAAACTCAGTGCCGGTAAAACTAATGAACGTTAAAACTAATGAACCTATCACAATTCAAAGAGGGAAAGTTTTAGCAATTTTTAAAGTATTAGATACTGACTATTCAATCACGTCATTAGAACCGGACAATGGTAAAATGCAAAGTGTGCAAAATGTTCAGTTAAGTCATAGAACGGAGAATGAAAGTGATGATAGCAAATTTTTATCTTACTTTGATATACCTAGTAACTTGTCCGATACTGAAAAATCAAAACTTAGTCAGTGTTTGCAGTCAAATAAATGTTTGTTTGTAACGGATGAAAATCCAGATTTAGGATACACAGACATTGTTCATCATAAAATATGCATGAAATCCGACTTAAAACCTAAAAACCAAAGACCTTATAGACTTCCACCTGATAAAAAAGAGGCCTTACGTGAACACCTTGATGAACTCCTTCGTCAAAATATAATAGCGCCAGTCAGTGAAACTGAGGATGTTCCAATAATCAGTCCTATTGTTTTGGTTTCAAAACAAGATCGAAACAAGAAACAACAAGAAAATTCACAAAAGAGCAGTGCTAAGTACAGATTTTGTTGCGACTTTCGCTATTTAAACTCCCAAGTTCAAGATTTTTCGTATTTTATTCCTGATCTGACCGAACTAACTGAATCATTTTCTGGGAAAACTCCAAATTATCTGGCTTCAATCGACTTAAGCTCAGGATTTTTCCAAATGCCTGTAGATAAAGACAGCCAAAAGTACACTGCGTTCAATACATGTTTTGGAACTTTCAAATTTCGTCGACTTCCAATGGGGTTAAGTTCTGTGCCTTCATCATTTCAGTTATTGATGGATAAAATTCTACAGGGATTGACATTTAAAGTGTGCTTATGTTACTTGGATGATATTCTTATAGCATCAGAAACTTTTGACCAACATATCGATGACTTGACCACTGTTTTCGGCCGCTTGAAAGAAGCCGGTCTTAAACTAGGACCCAAGAAATGTAGCTTTGCACAGCAGTCATGCGTTTTTCTGGGGCATTTAATTTCCAGCAAAGGCATTCAGCCCCCACCGGAATGGTTGCAAGCGATCAAGGATTATCCTTCTCCAAAATCTGTTAAAGAACTACGCCGTGTCGTCGGTCTACTAAATTGGTTTAGAAAATACATTCCAAATTTTAGCTCAGAAATAGAACCAATGACAAAATTACTTAGGAAAAATATGAAATTTCGGTGGTCTGCGGTGCAAGAAAATGCCTTTCAAAAACTGAAAAATTTGCTTTTAAATTCACCAGTTCTTGCATTTCCAAATTACAATATACCATTTCATTTGGCGGTTGATACATCCAGTAAGGGCATAGGATACGTTCTTTACCAGATTCATACTGATGAACATGAGGAGGACATGATCAGAGTGGTCCGTTTTGGTTCAAAATCATTAAGTCGTTGGCAAAGATCTTATGGCCCCACCAAACTTGAATTACTTGGAATGGTGACTGCAATTCTTGATTGTTCTGTATACTTGCGTGGGCGTAGATTTATCGTTGAATGCGATCACCAGGCTTTAAAGCCTTTGTTTCAAAAACAGCTGAAGGGAGCAATTTATGAGCGCTGGATCGCCATACTCCAACAATATAATTTTGATCTTCGCTATAAACCAGCAAGGGATATGCAGGTTGCCGATGCCCTATCGCGTATTCCGCGGCAGGAGATTTCTGATGGATTTATTAGTCCTGATATTGAAGACCCATACTTCCCGTATAAGGAGGAAATAGTAGGTGATATAAACATTGAAGGTGGATACAAATTTCCATCATTTAGACATTCGGATTCTAGTGAAAACGACCAGATAAACAATATTCGAGTTGATCAAAATTTAACATCAAATTTCAATTCATTAAATCCGGATTATCAACACAAACCCGACTTACGGAAGATGATGTTCCTTGCAAACAAAACAAACTAAAACGCAAAATTGTTTCAAAGAGAAAATTACTTTCCATTCCAAATATTAGAATAAATCCGTCCGAAAATAACCCAGTTTCAGTAAACAACACAGATATAGAGATCGTTTCCGACAATGATATGAAACAAAATATTGAAATACAAAATCCGACAAATACCGTAGATACCGATATAAGCGTACCATCAACAGATCGTAGTAGTAACATGTTCTTGGATTAATTTGCACTTCTCATAAGTGCAAATTGGAACCACACTTTTTTTGTCGTAGAATCATCAAATTTGGCAATAATGTACCTCTGGGGATAAATAACACAATACAAAAAAAAAATGGTGTGGCTCGCCCGGTTCGGCAACTGGAGTGAAAATAGTGACAAAATCCTGTAGGATATTTTTTTCTCCCATTGGATTTTTAAAAATCCTACAGGATTTTGAGAAATCCTATAGGATAAAGTCATAATCCCATAGGATATTTTTTATATCCTACAGGATATTTAAATCCTAAGGGATTTATAATCCCTTAGGAGAATAAAAATATCCTATAGGATATAGTTTCGCCCTTAGGATTAAAAAAATCCCTTAGGAAAAATAAAAGCATTTCCTATAGGATATTTTTTATCCTACAGGATATTTGTCTAATAAAATAATCCCATGGGATTAAAAATATCCGATAGGATTAATAAATATCCTAAGGGATTTCATAACAGAAAAAATATCCTGTGGGATAAAAAAGAATCCTAAGGGTAATAAATAAATCCTAAGGGTAATAAATAAATCCTAAGGGAAATTAAAAATCCTAAGGGAGATTAAAAATCCTATGGGAGATCAAAGCAACTCATAAGAGAGAAAAAAATCCTATGGGAGAAAGAAATATCCTATAGGAGAAATAAATATCCTATAGGAGAAACAAATATCCTCTGGGAGAATGAAATATCTTAGAGAAAAATCTATTTGTGAACTCAACCAAAGAACAGAGAATAGTTTTATATGTTTTTGTAGTAGGTAAGGATATTATTTTATTGGAGCAGACCAAATATTCCCAGATATTATTGTTTAAGAATTGTTAATTGTTCTACCAATGACACAAATTACCGATAAGTGTACTTCAAACATGGAGCTTGCATTGAGTTACTGCTACTGGTCCGTTTGTTATTTTATGTTTATTATTGCCATTTGCGTAGTTTCTTCTGTTACCTATTTCTACATTTGACTCTGGCTTCTTTTAAATCGAGTTTTCTCTTGTTTAATGCATTGTGGTTGTTTATTCCTCATTTGCTAAAGGAATAGGGGCCGGTTGAGATATCGAAAGTCATGAGTATACATCCATCGCCTGTCTCAAAGCAGAAACCTTTATCCTTTGGTAATCTCATGTGCTTTTTTCAATTTAAGTTCAAAAGTGCATTTTAGTGTTTAGTGTAGCAACCATTTCTCTGAACTATTATTCATTATTGTTTAGTGACCAAAAGAGGCCCGCCTCTATGTGCGGAATTTTCTTTCTGCATAGAGGACTCATCATTTTGAACTCATCAGGGTTCCTGTACTCAACCGACTTGTTGGGTACTGAGACATGACTGTGACACCATCTGAACAAAAACTGTGAATAAAATCAGAAGCAATTTTAAAACAACACATGGTGTTGGGGCTAATAATACCACCAGCTTTTCATTGAAAGTAATGACAAGACAGAAACATGCGTCCAACGGGTATATCCAATACACTACAATTACTTAAACAACTTTGAAAATCGTACATAAGTGTTTTTTATTTTTTTATTTAGTATAGCTTGCTTTCCGTGAAGATATTTTTATTGTGGAGATGCCTGGATAGATTTGCCAGTAACCATACTTCTTCTATTGTGTCCTCAATATGCATGTAGTATTTGCAACTGAACATTTACATTAACTTTCACCAATAAATTCTTCAACAAAATTTGATAATAACTGAAATTTTAAGGAACTAAACACTAGATGTAACTAAAGACAGTATTGTTCACCTAGGTCTATGTGCATCTCTGACAACAGACACATCAACACGTTAGGCTAGAATATCACGGTACGTCTAAACACTGCTAAGGACTAGTGCACTAAGGACTATACAATGCCACTAAGGACTAGAAGGAGTGCTGTTGTGTGTATTATTTTTACATATTATGTTAGAGATTGATATTTCATGCATAAATTTCAAATTTTATAGAAAAATAATCATAAATAAACAAGATATTCAACATTATTTAGGCACGTGCCCGTTTTTCTTTGATATGCCGAAAATCAATGAACCGTTTGACACGTGCCAAATGACAAAACAATTCATTAAACAATCATAATCTTTTTATTTTAGGTAATAAACAATTGTATCTAAAAAAATGTATGCTTAATATTTATAATTAAATGTGTTGTTCTTATGAAAAATGATTACAGAACAAATAATTTTGTTTTTGTTTTACTTCTTTCCCGACAAAGTTATTTGCCACAGGTGCACGACTTTGATCGGTACGTCTAAACACCGCTCAGGACATAAAAAGTGCACTTAGGACATGAAATATATGTTTTAGTGGGTGGTGAAGTTATGTATTCGATAGATAAATTAATTCTTCATCTTATAGTTTTTGTTTCGGTAAAATCAATATAATATTTAAGAAGTTATTTAAGTTTTCATCGGCACGCGCCGTTTTTATGAAATATGTCAGGCATGACCGATGATTATATTGAATACCAATTATCATGTTGATTAGGTCGTTTGATCTTTAATAATTAGAAGTGATTAGTGATGGGTCTAACCTCATACATGTAAGCTTGGCAAACAAACAAAACCAAGATGTCTTTTGAAAAATATAGAACAAAGAAGATATATTGTTTTGGAAAAAAATGTTAAATAAACCTTTCGTTTTGTTTGTAATAATTGAAGCCAGTTGAGAAATATGAGAAATCTACATATAGTTGGGAAATTTTCATTCAATTCATCTCATTTGAAAACGTTCAAAAATATAGATAAAATTTATTACAAAATGTGGCGTCCTTGGGGATCAAAACCCCGTTCTGACCAAAATAAATTTTTCAAACAAGAAAAATCTCATATAGTTAGATTCTATTTCTCATTTTTATCGGACTTGTCCAGTAATTTAATTCCTGAGTAATACGAATGTTTGAACAAATCCGCATTTAGTAAGATTTTATTTCTCATTAAAGTCGTTCTTGTCCAGTAATACAAGCCTTGAACGAATTTCGATGTGAAAATAAATTCTGAGAAATGAACATTTGGGTATTATTTCTAAACAATTTCATGTAGTAAGATTTGGTTTTACATTGAGCTCGTTCTTGTCCAGTATTAAATTCCTTGAGCAGTTTAAATGTAAAAGGAAATTCTGAAGAATGATTTGTTGATTGATTGATTGTTGTTTGCTTTACGCCGCATTAGCAGAAAAAGACTATATCGCGGCGATGATTTGTTGTAAAAAGTGATAAGAAACTGTCTTAATTTAATTCTGAGTAATACGAATGTTTGAACAAATCCGCATTTAGTAAGATTTTATTTCTCATTTTAAACGTTCTTGTCCGGTAATACAAGCCTTGAACGAATTTCAATGTGAAAATAAATTCTGAAAAATGAATTTGTCTGATTTTTGATAATTATCATATTTGGGTATTGTTTCTAAACAATTCAGATTCGCAATTCTTGTCAGTTTACTGTCCTAAATAAGTTCTATCATATATTGCACACTCGCTATTTATCATATGGAATGGGAAATTATGAACTTTTCGGTCCGTACAGAAGGCATGTCGTATCGTACCAATGTTGGTTTTCGAAAACACAAGAACAGCGAGAAGGACTATTTCGGAGACTGTTGATCGACACAAAATCCATCCAAACCACAACTAAGTCTTCGTGCTCAGATTTTGAAGTACCAAAACCCCAGAAGGTTGCTCGTAAGCCTAACCAAAGAAAAAGACCAAGGACAGAACGTACACAGCCAAGATATTACACTTCTTAAATTGTAAATATTGTCATTGTAAATATTGTACATACATGTAATTGTCTTCTCTTTAACTATGTGTATTGTTTATTGAGAATAAAATTTGATATTTAGTAAACATTGTTTTTGTTTATTAAGTTGATATGGAGAGAGAGAAATAAATAACAAAGAAAAACAAAAATAGAACTTGTTACAGATTTTTTTTATTTTCTTTATTCATAAACTGCAGAACACAAAAAAAAATTAAGCCGTTAAAATGAAAAATAGACTGAAAAAGAACATCGAATGGGTTATCTTATTTTTTCTCCATAACCATACAATTCACTATTTTTACAGTGCATAATTTAAATTTAACTACATTAAACAATCTCAAATATTTTAAACGCAACATTGTACAAACAAAACAATTCATTAACATCAATAAAGATAATCCAATTAATTTTGTTGATTGGATAATTCACGGCTCAGTAGTTGTGAAATCAGTGACACGTGCCCTCATTATTTAAAAAAAATTAACATATCTATCTAAGTTCGATTTCAAATTCTACCAAAATTTAATTCTCAAATAAGCAGCATGTAACGAATATATACATCCATCCTGTGTGCAAATGCGATGACTATAAAGGGTCCTGAGTGCACTTTGTATGTCCTGAGTGCACTCAGGAGGTCCTGAGTGGTGTTTTGACGTACCCGACTTTGATGTGCGCCTACTAAATGACTAATAAGTTAGAGTGTGGTCAGCTTGTTATGTAAGAGATATGAAGACAAAATAAATATATATATTGATAAGTGTTTTGTTTTTATTTTAATTTCGACAAAGATGCGTGTATATATACAAATGGTTTCACTAAAACAATACGATGGAATTGAGAGAGAGAAAATTATGTGTCGTTCTTGGGGTTTATCCAAACCACTAGTTTTCAACCAGCTTGATATTTGTTTACAAAGGCTTCATACGGTACTTATTTGTTTGTATATTTCGACATTTTATTATTCTTCTAAAAGTAAAAGAAGTTAAAAAAATCATTTCCCGATTTTAAGTCAGATTAAGTTTCATTTTCAAATATATAAAAGAGACAAATGTTTTAAAAATGTTCCACAGGTTTTAGTACAGTATTCACGAATTTTTTTTCAGTATGTGTAAATTTAGAGCTAAAGATATAATTCTGACAGAGAAAGAGAATGCTTCGTATGAATGCCTTGAAAATATGCCTTTACCACATGATGTGTAAATAATTATTTTTTGTAATGCAATATAATCAGAATATTTAAACCTAAATATATCACGCGAAAAAAAGAAAAAGCCGACAGAAATATTTTCAACTATAATTTCTTTAAATCTACTTTTCTTAAAGAAGAACAAGTATCACAGGCACTTGTCTCAGAAAAGGTATATAGGAATTTTTTTATATTAGAATATGGTGAGCTTGTTAAAATGTTTATACATGTATTAAAAAGTTGTATCAAGAAAATGTAATAGAAATGTCGACAATAACAAACTGAGATATTCTATGCTGAAAATAGATATAAATATAATTAGTGGTATGAGTGCTAATATTACAGTTGATTTGGCAATGGAGAAAAATGTTCGTATCCATCAAAAATTTTAAAACTTTACACACTCTGTGTTCTCTTTGATTTTTATTTTTTTATAAAAACCTATCTCCATTTCCAAGTTGTGGTCCCTTACGCGGAATTTTGTTGAAATTTGAAGACTATTAAAAATTTAATAGGTCAAAGAATAGCCTTCAACATTTGAGGCTTTTTATAGCCAAGGCTGCGTTTAGTTTAAACATATTTTATTTAAAAATTGAATAGGTCAAAGAACAGCCTTCAACACGGATCCTTGGAAATTAGAAAATTTGCCATTAGAGGCCGCAAGAATAGTAACAGGTCTACTAATATTTACAAAACCTGAAACTTTATATTCTGAGGTTGCCTGGGAATCTCTTTTTGAAAGAATAAGGATGTAGTCGTAATTGCGCGTCGATATCTTGTCAATCGTACTGTTGTTTTATTCGACTAACTAACTTTATACGGAAAATTTTTGCATTTTTTTTAAATTACCATGGTCTGTTGTTTTTAAACTGTTAATATTGGAATAAAGTAAAGAGTCAAAGTTGAAATCATGAATAAGTGTTCCGTGAAAATTGTTTTCGAAAATATAATTTGTTCATAATTCTTTAAAGTAATAAACTTTTTTCAAATAAATTCTGATCTTCCCTCATCTGATCATCAGCATGGCTTAAGGTATTACTTCCAAAGGTATTGTAAGGGGTGTGAGGTGACACTTCCAGGTATTCAAGCGATTTCCTGTCGGACTTGCAAGTTCATGCATCGTTTCACTTCTGCAGGTAATATTCAGTGTACACGGCCGATAACTTATAACTTTCCATTTTGAACTATCAGATGTATAATATACAACTCTGTCTTACTTGTCATAACTAAACTCATACGCTTGTTTATAAATAACATTTCTGGTGTAAAATAAAAATATAAATAATACCCAAAAAATAAGATTTGATGAAATTACAATCTATTTAAATATTTTTTCCAAAGTTGACTTTGGGAAAATGTAATATATACTCGATGTCAATAGTGAAGGACAGATTGGAACATACCAGAAATATTGATTTAAAAAAATGTACGCACTTGTCGATGATTCGTCTATACGACTGGGTAGAAAGTTACGGAACTATAGCGCAATTTAAAATATATACATGTATACATTTAACATAAGAAAAAAAACATATATTTTGAATAAATTGGGGTAAAAGTTTTGTAAATAGACTAGTCCACGTATGCCAACAGTATGTAATCATCGAATGTCGATAGACTATTGTATACCAAAAGAAGAAGACGAAGAAGAAGAAGAGAACCAATTTGATTTAGATACAGGTCGATGTTTAACTTGCTTTGGTTCATCGAAGTTGTGGACATAGTAAAATCACAGATTTATATTGACGTTACGCACGGTATTGGTGCCACTTAGCGTTACACGACGTTCCTAATAAAACAACGATTTTGACGTTGTTCCAAAAAATGCACGCACTTGTCGACGATTCGTTTATACGACTGGGTAGAAAGTTACGGAACAAGACTGAAAAATACGGAACAAGACGGAACAAGACTGAAAGTTATGGAACAAGACGGAACAAGACTGAAAAAGTTTCAAACGTTGACCTTATATTTTACTCATGTGAAAATGCCGCTTAAAGTACAGAGAATTTCGATGTTGCTTCTTTATATGTTTTTATTTTTTTCAAGCGGGTGCAAATGCAAAATTCCATTTAATTAAAATAATTTTTAATATTTGAAAAGAATTGTCTGCAACAGTAACACAAAATAACAATTTGATGTCTTGTAAAATGATTTAAATATATAAAAAAGATGTGGTATGATAGATAAGATAAGATAAGATAAATAATAGTTTATTAAAGTGTCACATATTGATCTACATTAAAATACATAAAAACGTTAACATCATAAAAAAAGGATCAATACTCAGCCTATAAAGACTTACGAGACACTGTATATACAAATAAAAGCTATTACAGTTATACTGAAGGAAAATGTTTTTATAAAAAGGCATAGTCATGCATTACATGATTTAAAACTCATTAAATATGTACACACAATTATAAAATATCTATTCATGAATGCTTCAAAATAATAATATAGAACTTACTAATAAAAATCAACAATAAATACAAAAGAAGTATAATTACAGTTTAGTTCGCTTAAAAACGCCACTTGGGTAAAAGTTTAAAAAAAATCAGTAAGAATTCAGTTGTAGTTCAGTAAAAATTTGAGTAAAATTTACAGTAAAAATTTAACGATTAATTCAAAATAAATTCGTTTGGTAAAGATTTACAAAGTAAAAATACAAAAAAGGAAATTTAAATCATTACATTAACATTAAGTTTAAACAATATTATATAAATTTTTTACGTCTCATAAAACATTTATGGAGTGTATTAGCCAAAAGTGGTTGGATTTCATCACATTTCATTAAAGATGTAAACTTGTGTGCAGTATGATTGCCAATGAGACCACATTTCACAAGAGACCAAATTGTCACAAAAATAAACAACTATAGGTCACTGTACGGCCTTCAACAGTGAGCAAGTCCATACCGCATAGTCTGTTTTACAAGGCCCCGAAATGACAATGTAAAACAATTCAGTCGAGAAAACTAACTGCTTCATTCATGTTACAAAATGAACGAAAAAGTCTGTTTTGTATATTTTTTTACTTTTTTTTTTTTATCTTCGAAATGTTTTAAAACTTTCAAATGTGAGGCTCTTATTTTATCAACACTTTAATTCTTGGACTATTATACTAACGTTAATATAATAGTCCCAGAATTTAATTTTTTATTTTTCTTAAACAGTGACTTATATATTGTAGGCAAATAATTAAGAAAATTCAGGTTATCAAGGAATTTTCACATTTTGTACATAAATCAGGCCGTTAGTTTTCTCGTTTGAATTGTTTTTACATTTATCATTTCGGGTCTTTTATAAATGACTACAAGGTTAGGGTTTTGCTCATTGTTGATTGCATAAAGAAATAAGATTGTTATGTATGCCACTGGACGAACACTAATTGTGAATATTTTGATGGGAAAATATTGAGTATCAAAGTTCCAAATTAATTTCGGGATTTATTTTCTTTCTCGATATTCAATAACAGAAGAAAAAAAAATTGCTTGTCCGCTAAATAGGGATTTTCTTGTTAAACATCGTTAAAAAGATGTGTGTCTAAGGTGAACGCCACAAGAACCCTGTAATACTAGTACGAGAGTATAGCATGTAAACATTCCTTCTTAATGATATGGTTGTTTTGGAAATCTTTTCTTACAACTCATGTCGGCGCTAACATGTCCTTAAGTAGTTATTTTTTTTTTCCAAAAGTCCAATTTCACGTTTCCGCATTTTCGTGCATTACTTTTCCGAAATAAGTAGCGGCGTTTTTAGGTTTCCGCAAATTGGTATTACTTTTCCAGAAAAAGAAATTACTATTCCGGAAAAAATTTAATTAAAGTATACCTGTTGATTGAAATAATAAAAAATAAATATTTATGAAGTTAAAGGTCATCATAACAAAGTCTACAGTAGTACATATACATTCACCGTTTACTAGTTTTGTATGTTGGTCAAGAAAGAAGTCCATCTTTTTCTTTTCATATTTCTGAACGTTTTTTTTTTAAAGTTAGAGTTATCATCTTTATGCAAAATTGAATGATTTCGTATACTAGTAGTATTACGTTTTCTGTGTCTCTTAGATTTTTTAAGAATACATTTTCGCATGCTTAAACATGATAAAGAAAGCACGTCAACTGTTGGACTCGTGAAAATATTTTCCAACTTTTTAAAGCTTCATCTGTGTGATCGAAATTGTCGCAAGATTCTTATGACAATTTTAATAAAAAGTGATGCAAGTACAAGGGACCAGACGATATGATATAATTGGCACTAGGGAATGAATTATAGAAGTAAACTATTTCAAAATAAATAATTCAATATTTTATATTAATAACATCTTTAAGAATTACAAAATTTAATGTTTTATCGATACATGCCACGTTCAATATTGATTGCAATCTGTGTAATCGATTGAAATTCATGATCATTCAACCATGGACCGCTAATCACGCACGTGTGTACAAACAGTTTGACTATGAATATGTTTTTTCGGCGACTGTTTTTTCGTCATGTGTTTGGTATTTCAATTGGTTTATAAAACAAATTATGGATATCAATAGGTCAATCGGGAAAAAAAATATTCCATTTATCATAAAAAGCTTCACAAGTTCCAAGAAATGGTTTGACACGAAATAAAGATATGTATCTGCTTTTAAGCTATTCTATAAAATATATATATTATAACGTTACTTAAAACTGCGAAAAAAAACTGAACCATTTGTCGATAAAAAACGGACGAACGAAATTGTAAAAAATATATATTATCTTTAAATTTTTTTAGTATATTTATTCTAGTTTATAAATCAAAGGTTGATCACCAGCAGTATGTGTGCCTTACTAGTTTATAATGTCGTGGACTGTGATGTATGCTGCCACCTTCGAGACGTATTTGCTAACGGTTCATTAAAAAAGAGGGTCAGGATGGGGTCGATGAATAGTGAATAATGAGTTAAAAGTGCCGAATAAAGGAAAATAAATAATGACTACAGAAACATAGAGAAAAAGATAAGGAATAGAGAATGACGAAGTGCTTATATATATAAAGAAGTTAAAGAACACAGAAAAAGACTGAACAATTATAGAATTAAGGACCCCCGTACAGGTCCTCATACAATTGACACATCTTATTTTCACACCTAGCAGTTTCTTGGTATATACACATGGTGGTCAGCGTACATCTGCAATGTTCAATTAGGTGTGAAATTTTAATCTGGTAATTGAGATTAAATATAAAAGATGAATATAATGATTATTTCATTATAGTGTCGCACATTGGTCTTACAGTTAAAACAAAGATCGATAGCCAGCCTTCATAAAATTACGAGACAATAAATTTACAATAAAATTAATTAAAATATATACAATTATGAATTAGTTACAACAAGGATTTGTATAGTTACACACACATCTTTATCAATGAAATCCAGGATTTGTTTAGTAAATCTTTGATGAAATTAAAATAATATCCACATTTGATATAAGCAGAGACATATAATACATATGTATTATATGTCCCTGATGTAAGTAACAAAATAAACGAATAAAATCTTTATTAAAATGCTAATATTCTGATGATGGATATTATAATAAAATTGTCAATTGAAATTATCTTTGCAAAAGAAAATAAAGGTATATAAACTTGGGATTTTATTTGAAACACATCACAGTAACCTTTATGTAAGAAACAAATATGCACAAAGAAAGACAAAAATAATACTGAAGATATATTGTTTGTAAATCATAATTTCATAAAAACTTTTTTCTTCTAATAAAAAAACTATTTATTGTACGAGCTAAAAACTTTTGTTTGTATTTACAGTTCATATGAGCAATACATCTTTTCTCTGTGTTTATTCTGTCAAAGTTAATATGTTCACGTGATGTTTTAAAAAGTTCATATCGGAAGTCTGTATATAAAAGACAGACCATTAAAACATGTATTTCGTTTTCCACACAGTTCGAACTACAAAATTTACAAAGTCTATCATTAAATGAATATGCGGTATGGAATATCGTTCCGTCTTAACGGCTAGCAAAGTTATGATTTCGCAGAAAAAAATATGAAGATGTTAAATAAAATTATTTAAACCTTTCTCACAGACTTTTTCCCAACGTGTACACTTTGATTACATTTTTGTGACTTTCGTCCTACTTATAAAAACATGTGCGACTTTTTCCCTCAGCATACATGTAAATCATGGGATTCGTAGAAATACTACAAAGGACCTCCTTAGTGCACTAAGAACAAAATTGTACACTAATGACCTTATGGAAAGATACTATCACAACGGATATGGCATCTAGAAAAAGACTTTGTAAAAAATCATAAAATCAAATTTTATAATTATGTCATTTTTAATTAGAAAGTTATCTAATATTTTCTCGACACGTGCTTCAATCGGTTGATTGCCACCTTTAGTGTAATCAGTAGAAATTCATGTTCGCTCAACCCTGTCCCGTTTATAATCCGCTTGTATATACCGATTTTAACATGTATATGGTATTTCAAATTGTTCTCTTGGTTTTTTTTTCGTTTGTTTGTTTCTGTCGTGTTTATTCTGTCTGGTAAATTTTTTACTTCTAAGGTAATAGCGTCTTCTCAAATATTTTCAGTTTTTGGAAATGTTTATCCTTTTTATTTTTATTTTAAAAATACAAATAATTGTAAACACTTCACGGAAAGGTGAGGTTTAATACTTGGTTGCTTAACGTCCAGTGGCCTATACCTCACTTTTTTTTCTGATGTCAGAAACCATGCCTCACCGCAAGGTTTTTAAAAGGATAGAACACAGGCAAATGCAAAAAGATTCTAATGGCTATCTTTGCTGCCTAGGTCTCTATATAATGATTTATGTTTTATGGGATACTAAACTCCTGTTCTACAAAAACAAATATATTCAGTTTAAGTGAGGTTTTAGTCTGATCTAAGTTCTGATGTGATTTACTGAGAATGTTTCACTTATTTATAAGAGGCAGTACCAAACATGTTTATCTTTAACATGTGGTCAGGTTAAATACATATAGGGTTAAACACTTTCCTCGACATGTTTAGGAGAGGAACATATTTAGGATACGAACTTGTTTACAAATGCATTACAAGTATAGATATGTGTAATTTGATGTTCAGGCCCCGGCTAAACACATTTTTAGACTGTAAATATGACTTATTTATTTCTTACAGCTACTTCAATTTCAACGTTTGTGGATAGGTGTTTCATTGACAGCCATCCACATCTCCTTTTGCTTATTTTTGTTGTATATATTTTTTTTTTCATTTTCCTTGTCTTTTAAAAAATATTTCATTATAAATTTTATTTGATGCTGAAAATAAGAATACGAAGAGTTATTTGTTAAATGCTATAACTAAGCGAAGTAAAACAACCATTGATAATTGTGTATAAGAGCATCATATATATTTATAAAAAAAATCAAATACAAGCAGACATACCATTTGTGACACCAATTTCATTTATTTCCAAATCTTAAAATCTTATATTTCCACAGTTGTCCAGTTCTTTAGCGTCTCTTAATAATGACAGAACGGGTTTTAGAGTCATATGATTAAGTTAACTAAATTATTTAGTTCTCCCATGCACATTGTGAATTATATTTCTTACATCACTGCTTATTACATTATACAATAAAATGGTATTCATCTTCAATTGTTGAATTGTTAAAAAAAAAGCATTGACATCAGTTTTAAAGTTATCGTTCATAGAAGACAGTTATGATTTATATTCTCTTTTAAAAACGTAATATAGTATTTACCCCTTGGAGTTTTTCTATATTACTTCTGTAATCGAATTTGAAGAACCCCACGGACGCCACATACTCTCATATGTCTCTCAAGGTATAATGATAGTCTGTAAACTCTAGTGTTGTAAATAAGGAAATGAAATCGCAAAAGCTTTGTTTCTCACTTTGTATCTCAAAATTGGCTTCTTTAAATAAACAAAGAAGCTTACATAGCAATTTCCTTAGAAACAAAATAAAACAAAGGCAAAGTAAACACAAACATTTTGAATTGTGGTTCCATTTTGCAGGCTTTCCCTGAATCGTTTATTCCTTCTATAGTTCCTGAGTGGAATAAACCTGATACAAAACATTGCAGTGTCAACTCTATATCTAAATTTGAGAAAGAATTGAAAACAAAAACCAATATCTTTTGGTAGGAAATTAAATATTAATTTTTAACGCAATTGCGATGCTCCGCTTTATTCTAAAACTATGAAATTTTTCCAGCTTATATTACAAATGACCTGTTTTGCAAATGTGTGTCAGATATTGTGGATCGGTACGTCTAAATAACAACACAGGACTTCCTGTACGAATAGGGACATAAAAAGTATACCCAAGGCAAGTTATAGATATAGGAAGATGTGGTGTGAGTGTGAGATATAGGAAGATGTGGTATAGATATGCATTCGGCACTTTATTTATTTCAAAAAATATTCGTGTATTGAAAAATTTGTGTAAATTAATTAGAAATATCAATATAGACGTATGTTCTCCAGGTTGATCCCCAATCTCTCATTCTTGTTGCTCGTTTTGTGCAAACTTGTCATGCGCAAAATCTGTATGTTATTATATGTAAAAATATCGTTCCTTGTACCATTAAACTTGGTTTTATAAGAAATAAAGAATCTTGATAGAAAATTTAATTTTTGATCTTATACTTTTTGTTTTGATAAAATCAATTCAATATTTGAGAAGCTATTTACAAAAAAACGTTAAATACACTTTTCGTTTTGTTTCAACTTTATAATGAAACTCGTCCTCAATTTCACCTAATTTTACATAAAGTATATATAATAAATAAAATGTTCTCTTTAACTATTTTGCCATGTACCAATTTCATTAGACATTTTTTTAATTGTGTTCAAAGTTCTAAATCTACAAAAGAATAACTATTTTTGTAACATTGAATACCAAAGAAAGCTTCGCAAGTTAAACTGTTTTTTGGCATAATTGTTTTTATTCCCACTTTTCTGAAACTCCTGATAGAATAGAACATCACAAAACAGCTTACACATGCACATTAATTTTGTTTAAAAAAATATTTTTCGCCATTAAAACTCATTCTTGTCCCGTATGACATTTCCTGAACGAGTGAAAATCTGAAATAATTATTTTATTAAGCTTATATCTTTATTGCGGTAGCCTATTATTGAAAAAGGGTATAATTTTAAATTTCATGAAGTAAGATTCATACCACCAGAGACATTCAATATACTAGTAAACAAAAGAAACGACACAAGGCAATACATTAATCATATAAAATAAAATTAGATACAAAAGCTTTGCTCATTGTGGGAAGCCGTAAGGTGAACTACATGTATAGTTGTTAATTTCTATGTCATTCGTCTCTTTGGCAATCATACCACATCTTCTTTTTTTTATATAAATTTGCGTTCATCAGCTTCATGTGGACCTTGGTGGAAAGCAATAGTTTGAAGTTGTCTCATTCACAATCGAACCACATCTACTTTTTATTCTGTCAAAAACCGGGAATGATAGCTGCAATAGGCAGCGATTAAAAAACAACAGCATAAAGCATCGTAGTGGCCATCTTAGTCTGTTAACTAATTTTCACGTTGGTAGGAATTAGGGGGGGGGGGGGCTTTACTTTTTCAGCAAGGTTAAGTCGAAAGTCGAGCTGATGAAGTCAAGAGTGGACAATATTTCTGTGCTCAAGTCTACCCTTTGGGTTCGAAAAAAGGGATTAAGAGTAAATATTGACGAGACAACAACCCAACAACACAGACAATCAAGATATTGAAAGTTTTTTTACAGTCTTTTGGGTTTTTTTTTATTATAGAGAGATCCCTATACACCTTATCAAGCCAAACAAAAACGTTCCATGTATAAATAAAGTAAGGAGCTAATTTCATATTACCTGCCATTTAAAATATCACAAAAGGCACATACATATTTTGTGAAAAGTTTAACCATACCATTTTTATAATATCAATTCGTGGAAATCAAACCAAGTACATGAAATAAAAATCAGTACAAGGAAAATACTTCTCTATTTATTAACGATTTAGTAGATATATAATGAACGTTGAATATGCCTTATATCCAGACCTGTCCAGAGACAAATTCAAGTTCCAAATGTTATACTGAATATGAACCCTGTTCTAGACTGATAGTGTCGAGAAAGATTTTTAACGTGCTAGTTCACAAGGTAACACTCCGCATTTGGACATCATTTAGCCACTCGAGCATACCAGTCTTTTTTTACAGATATATCATGTAATGGAGGAGAGGTGTAATTAAATTATTAATTCCACTTGCTTAGCGGAGGAACAGCAATTTTAAATGTTGACGTATTTGGATTGACCAGGCCGGGATTTGAACCCACGATTTCCCGCACTAAGTGCAAAAACATAACCAAGAGAAATCTGAAATATAGTATCATACCAAAAAAAACTAAAGTGCTATAAATAATCCAATCTAAAAGAACTCTCCCATTTATTTAAGCCATCAAAATGCATTTAACCAGTTGATATTATTAAAAACTGTACTTGAAAAACGATGGTCGATTTAAGCATAGCTTTCATGCACGGAAGACTTCTGCACATTTGGTACTCTTGCACAATTAATTGAGGCAGCTCTATTTTTTATTCAATATATCCTCATTTTGCATTACCATTCCAAGTTCCATGTCCATTCTCTCAGTCGACCTTTTATATTTGCTATGAAAAGCCTACCTATTGTGTTCTCGTTATGAACATACATGTAATATTTGCCACAGGACGTAAAACAAACAACATTTATTAAACAGACTCATTAATAATTAATATCATGAAAACCATATACGAAGGCAAGATTTGCACAATCCTATAAAGTAATATTTCCATGTATCCGTTTCGATAATTATTGAAACTATAACGACCCTTTTCAGGGTTGCGTTCAATATCGTAGCAGCTACGTAGTGCGACGTAAATTTATGACTATTGAACGAGAAGCTAGCTTAGCTGCTATTAATATCTATGTAGCAGCTAGGCTAGCCACCCGTTCAAAAGTCATAAATCTACATAGCCCTATATAGCCGATAAGATATTGAACACAACCCAAGGTCGTGTTCAATATCGTAGCGGTTACGTAGATGGGTCGAGTTCAATATCGTAGCAGTTACGAAGTGCTACATAGATTTTGACAATTGAATGTGTAGCTATAGACCAGTTGTTACATAAATATTGATAGCAGCTACGTAGCCGCTACGTAGCTGCTACGATATTGAACCCAACCCTGCGACGCGTTCAATATCGTAGCAGCTACGTAGTGCTACGTAGATATTGACTATTGAACGTGTAGCTATAGACTAGTTATTACTTAGATTTTGATAGCAGCTACATAGTCGCTACGTAACTGCTACGATATTGAACTGATCCCTGGTATCAATATCTATGTAGCAGCTAGGCTAAATACAAAGGTTGAGTTCAATATCGTAGTAGCTACGTAGTGATCAATATCTATGTAGCAACAATTGTTAACGTTTGTAAGATACCAACAAAACTGACGAATCCATCTTAGATGACAAAACGTATCAAAATTTAATCCTATGGGAGAAAAAATAATCCTATAGGACAAAGTTAATCCTAAGGGAAAACAAAATATCTTACATTACAAAATTTATCCTAAGGGAGAGAAAAAAATACGGTAGGAGAAAAAAATATCCCATGGGAGAAAAAACATCCCACAGGACAAAATAAATCCCTTAGGAGAAAAAAATATCCTAAGGGACATTAGTTTCTGTCAAAAAGTCTTTCATGATAATCCTATAGGATAAAAAAAATCCTATCGGATTTAACACTTTTTTTGAAAATCCTACAGGATTTTAAATCCCATAGGATATTAATTTAATCCCATAGGAGATAAATTTTCCTATAGGATAAATAAATCCGATAGGATTTATATATCCCATAGGATATTTAAAATATCCTACGGGATTATGACTTTATCCTATAGGATTTCTCAAAATCCTGTAGGATTTTTAAAAATCCTATGGGAGAAAAAAAATATCCTACAGGATTTTGTCACTGTTTTCGCTCCAGTTGCCGAACCGGGCGAGCCATATCAAATTTATTTTTGTATTGTGTTATTTATCCCCAGAGGTACATTATTGCCAAATTTGATGATTCTACGACAAAAAAAAGTGTGGTTCCAATTTGCACTTATGAGAAGTGCAAATTAATCCAAGAACATGTTTAGTGATGATCAATCAACTGTTTTAAATGAACATGATTCGGATATTTTCAATCTTACAACGGATGTGAATACGGATCAGGATAACCAAATGAGACGTCAAGTTGAAATGATAGATCTGTTCGAGAGATCTGACTTTAGTGTAGAAAGTTTAAGCAATCTACAACGGAAAGATTCAGAATACGGAAAATTTGTTTCGTACTTGGATAAGGGAGAACTGCCGAAATCACAAAAAGAGGCCCGAAAACTACTTTTGCAATCGCCTGATTTTATGTTGATAAACGGATTACTTTTTCATTCTCGAATTGCAAAATCAAAGCGCGCTAAAAATCTAAAAAATTACCAACTAGTTTTACCAGCAGTTGTAGTGAAAACCGTTATTTCTATGTATCATGACTCATCTCTTGGCGGACATGGCGGAATACAACATACAATTGACTTAATAAAAGAAAAATATTTCTTTTCAAAATTGGCGCAGAAAATTTCTGACTATATAAAAAGTTGTCCGGCATGTCAAAGAAGGAAATTGACAAAAATCAACACTAAGGCCGGAATTGTCGCATACCGTACGCCAGATTCGCCGTTTCAAGTGTGGCAAATCGACATTTTTGGACCAATAAATCCAATATCTCCAACAGGAAATCAATATGTTTGCACGGCGATTGACCTTTTTAGTAAGTTTGTATTTGCCGAGGCTATTCCTACCGCCGATACTATTACAGTGTCTGAAGTTTTATTCAGGATGGTTTCGCAGTTTGGTGTATTTGATACTATAATCAGCGATCAAGGCTCCGAATTCATCAGTAAATGTTTCAAAGAAGTTTGCCGGTTACTAGACATAAATCATGAATACACCCCGAGTTTTGCACATCACTGTCTGGGTGCGTGCGAACGTTCGCATAGAACTTTAGCCGAACGCATGACTCCATACATTGCAGATGGTAAGAACTGGCAAGATTTATTACCTTGTATTCTTTTCTCAATGAACAATACCGTTAACGCCAGTCTAGGATTTCTCCATTTGAGATAGTTTACGACAGCACGGCCGACACTCGGCTAACCGAGAGATTGGTCGGTTAATCTATATTGAGTATGCGGCTATATCGGCAGTGGGTCTGTTAATCGGGTTGGCCAAAGTCTGTTAATCAGGTGTTATCGAGAAAATCATTGAAAACTCAGAATGTTTCATTGTATAACCTTTAAATATATGTTTATCATAAAAAATATTTATGTCTGACAAAACTATTCAATGTACTGAATCCAGTGGTGTAATTATTATTTTTCTAGCTTCTATGTACGATCTATAAAATGAAAAGGCAAATTACTCATCAGTAAATTTATACACATTTTACACACACAAAATGTACACAAAATGACACTTGGGTTGAATTTACTTGCATGCACTATTTTGAACATCGAAAAAAGACAGACATTATGAGTGTTAACCAAATTGATATCATTTTGTGAAAAATCTACACGAAAATCTGTATTTTGGTGACATAAATCAATCTTTATTAAAAACCTGGTCTGTTAATGGGTCGGATGTATAAAACCCGGTCTGTTAATTAGTCTGTTAAGAGTTATGAATGACAATAAAAGTATAATTTTATTACTTTATGGTGTGTTCATTTGGTAGGCTCAAGACGAGCGGCTAAAATATACGGAAACAACACTTGAGCAATGGAACATAAAATATAAACGGAAACAAAACATGAGCAATGGAATATAAAATATACGGAACAAAACACTTGAACAATAACAATGTAGGCAATGGATATTGAAAATTGATAAAAATGGTTTCAAAAAGTGTTAAATTAAAGTAAAATTGATTTTATCCGAGAATGGTCGCATATATCATGTAGATTCTGTTTAATTGTCATGAATGACACCAATTTGTCATCTACATTGGTAACCAGTATATAAATCAGAGATTAACGTCGTAATGTAACTAAACATCAGTATATTGGGATGCCTAAATATAAAGAATAGAGAAAGAATAATGGGTAAGATAAATAAAATGTAGAGAAAAGTAACATAACCATTTAAAGAATACAGAAATAAACAACACCCCCCAATCCGTACCCTCATGGTATACACGAGAATCTGGATGGAGATACAGAATACAAAATAAAATATAAGGACAGTAGAGAGTGATGCATTGCTAAAAAGAGAAGAAAACAAATTGTTTAAGAATAAAGACATGAAACCCCCCTGGGTGTTGAAACAGTAACGGATTGCAATGTACTCATATTGGTGACAAATGCTTGACGTTTACATGTGGACACCTGCAGTTCTCCTCTGCACATATGTAGAAAAGGAACTAAACGGAATAAAATGAATTAAATTTTAATACAACCAAATGTAGCTGCATTCGCTCCTTTCCATTTACTTCTTTAGAATGATTTGTAAACAACAGATGATTAAGTAATACAAGAAAAAAAAAAACAATTGGATGATGCTGAGGAATTAGGATTAAGGTGGTACCGAACACTTTCACTAAAATCAATGTGGTTCGTTTAATTTGGATAAAATTTTGACAAAGTATTTAATTTGAACCTTTAACAGAAATATAAAAATTTCAAAAAATTTGAACCAACCGTTTTGTCAGAAAAATTAACTGGTTATATAGCAGTTTGACAAACATTAATTTTGATCTTCGAGAAGCTTATTATTCCCTTTACAACACAACGTAATTAAAACGTATCACTGACTTTACAGAGCTACATGTATCTCCCCGTAGTGTTGGGTACCACCTAAACGTCCAGTGACAAATGTCATGTGCATATGAAAACGACAACACGTTATGTATGTACCCTGTGTTGTATTAGAAAGACACGTTCAATCGGATTTGAGAACATGCTACTTTGAGCAGACACAAAAATTAAGGCTGATTGAAATCGTTAATAATAAATTCATGCATATTCCAGCGACCAACCCAGATCATGGACTTAGTTTGTTCTGCGGGGAAACATTACATTCACTCTGTGGTTAAAGTTTTTAAAGTTTTAATAACTTTCTTAAACTATCCTTAGTTTGTACCAAACATGGACAGAAGTTTGTTTATGATCATAAGATAGTATCGAGAAGTAAATTTTGTAATTAAGTAAATCCATTTTTTTCCGTATTTTACTTTTGAATGGACTTAGTTTTTCTGCGGGGAAACATTACATTCACTCTGTGGTTAAAGTTTTTAAAAATTTAATAACTTTCTTAAACTATCCTGGGTTTGTACCAAACTTGGACAGAAGCTTATTTATGATCATAAGATAGTATCCAGAAGTAAATATTGTAAAAAGATAACTCCATTTATTCTGTATTTTACTTTTAAATGGACTTAGATTTTCTTCCAGTTAACATTACATACAGTCTGCAGTTAAAGTTTTCAAAACATTTATTAGATTCATTCATTATCCTAAATTTTTACTAAACTTGGACAGAAGCTTCTTACAATCATAAGATAGTATCAAGAGGAATATTTTTATTGATTTTTTTCCTCATTTTTGTTGAGCCTGCGATTTACAGCAAAAGTAGGCGAGACACTGGGTTCCGCGGAACCCTTACAAACATTTTTTTTACTCAAGAACATCTCATTTTTAACATTTTCAATGGGAAAATATAAAGGTAGCACAACTATTTTCGTGGCTAAATAACTCTTAACTGACACAATTTCAATTGTCCAACCCATTAACAGACTTTAATCACATAGTTTTCACTAAAACGTGGTATTACTCACGTTATATTACAATTATGAAATATTTACTAATGTCAATTTATATTTAAGAACCAAAGTAGTATTTTGTGTCTTTTAAATGATATCTAAAATTGTTTGTTTCGCCTTTTATTAAAAAATTGCTATGCGTGTAATCATAAATACTACATACTTGCGCGACGCCTTTTACTTTTACTGAAAACTGCGCAGACTATGAAATGTTTTTAAAGGTGGAAAATGTTCTTTGATAGATATCATTTTGTCAGACACTTTTCTTTTTTTGATTTAATTCTTATAATATGCCAAAAATCTGTATATTTGATCGAGTTTAACATTAAATTGTGCGTTTTACTCTTAACAGACGTATAGCCAACCCGATTAACAGACCCACTGCCGATACAGCCGCATACTCAATATAGATTAACCGACCAATCTCTCGGTTAGCCGAGTGTCGGCCGTGGACAGGAGGCCTAATTTTCCATTAACCGGACATTTTAGACAGGATATAAACACGCTTCCAAACGATTGTCATGAATATGTTCAAAATTTGTGCGCAAGATTAGAAATAATTCGATCAGAAGTGAAAGAACATGCATTAACTTCTCAAATAAAAATGGTGGAACGTGTAAATGACAGTTTGAACCCTCTACAGTACGCAGAACATGATTATGTTTATCTCAGCAAAAATCCTACAGGACAGGGACAAAAACTGAAATACCGTTATGCTGGGCCATATATCATTCATAAAATTCACAGTCCTCATATGGTAGTTTTGAAGGACCCAGATTCACAAAAATGCCTTCCGAATCCTATTCACATTAATCGGATAAAACCGGCGTACGTGCGTCAACCAAATCCTGCACAATACTTCATGGATCAAGTTGAAACAAAAATGCATGTAAATACAACCACGGACCAAAATACTGCATCGGACTTCTCTGAAACAAGTGAATTATCGAATACGACAGTGTCACATTCTGAAATAAATGACAATGATTCAAATGATACAGAGAACGACACAGGAAAAATTGTGATGAATAACAATTCAAACAATGCGACAGACGAACAAACAAAAAAGTGCAAAGGGAAAAGTATTCAGTCCCCAATCCGGAAATCAACCCGATTAAAAAAGAAACCAGCTCGGTTTGAAGATGAAGGTTTCACCGATCCAGGAGACAAAACTGTTTCGAGTGATGAAAATCGTTTTTACAAAGTTAAACGAATACTTGCTAGGAAAATTGTGGACGGAACAATGAGTTATTTAGTTCATTTCATTGGAGAACCGGCTCAAAATGCCCGTTGGCTAAAGAAGTCCGATTTTGACAAGAAAACCCGTGATTTGATAAACCACCGACCACCTCCACAAATTCTTTAAGTCGTTTTGTGTCCGTGAGGTTTACCTCATGATACACCGTTTTTTTTAATGTTTTATTCAGACGTGAGCGTTTAATTTTATGGAACGCTCATATTGTACATATTTGTTGTAAAATTCAAGACAATTGCCAATGCTTGACGAGGATGTTTATTTTGAACCTTTTTGTCCGTGAGATTTATCTCATGACAATTTATTAATCTGTGTACAGCGATGTTTTTCTTGAACTTATTGTCCGTGAGATTTATCTCATGACAATGCCCTTTGATGATGGTACAACGACTTTTTCTGGCGAACTTTTCATGTTTTTGTCCGTGGGATTTATCTCATGACAATCCGTTACTATGATATCAGATGAAATTCAGTACAGAGCGGAGCCCTATTTCAATGTTATTCAATAAGAACTTTTTTTTTAAATATACGGACATTAGTTTGTTTGCATATATAATATACATGTACATGGAAACTGATTATTAACTGCTTAAGATTGTTTTTGCATATGTTGATATTACTTATCTTTTTGAAATACTTGAACAATTCGTATTATGTATGTTTAATTTGCTTGATTTTTTCTATTATTCTGAGGAAAATAATGAACGATTGTTGATATTGCGTATACATGACATTATGCTAAACACATTTTTATACATGTAGATTTTTATTTCAATTTCATTCACATGAGTATCAAGTTTGAATTATCTAGTCATTAATATTTGATTTATTTAATTTTGTAACATAATAGCAGAAAGTTGGTACTGCGTTTTCAGATTTGTAATTCAATAATTATTTTCTATGAAAAATGCCGAATTTTGTATCTTTATATTGAACATCGATCTTTACTATTTTTGAAATATGTTGATGAGATCGTATGAATATGGTTCATTTTGTATTTAGTGGATTTTTAAGGAAACACGATAGTGATATACAGTTTCATTAGCAAACAAATTGAGGAAAATGTAGAGAGAATGTTTTTTTTTTTTTGTTTTTTTTTTTGCATTGTATAAAGACGGAAATCTGTAGTTAACGTCCTTTTGGAACTTTTATGACGATTGTATTATCTAGGATCTATGTTAGTGATATCGAAATAATTTCATAAATAAACCCCGTGAATTGTATCTTTCTGATATGTTTTATCTGTTAGCAATTTTATATTTTTTATGAGAGTGTGCGTGCGTAAATGGGTTTGGTGCACCATGATTCTGTGAGAGACAGTTGATATATTTTTTTGAAACTTGCAACTTATGAAATGTGATCATTATAGGACATCTTCACAATATTGTAAGAGTTAGGGGCTCTGTTGAATTTATTACTCAATGATACATGTATCACGAAACAATTTCGGATCTGTAAAAATATATTTAACTACTAACTTTCAAAAGTTGAGATTTTGCAACGTCAGATAATTGTAATTTTTCATGCTGTGTTTTGAGATGGTATATGAGTTGGTGCATATATATTGTAAAGCGAATTCAACCCTGAGCAAAATTTACATTTTTCTTTTGTCGGGGGGATGTAATATATATAGGGGGTTGAATCCGCGTTTCCGGAAATACTGTTCAGTCCGTATATGATTTTGTTATATACATGTATGTAATCGTAATCACATGTACTGTCTCTTTTTCATTTTGCAAGTGCCATTAAAGGACGTAATTTTATTAGCTGTTGATATTTTGCCTCTCGCACCCCCATACAGGATCATTACAGTAGGGGATAAAAAGGGGTTTTTGTTACTTTAAAATACAGGTATCGTATGGAATTGTGAAAATCCCCAACTTTTAATCAAAATTTCATTCATGTCTTTAATAAAATCAGTATTGTGGAGCACTTTGAAACAGGTACAGTGAAAAGAAGCTAAACTTCACTGTTTTGAAGTAGAAACGTAGCTAAAACCAGATACAAATTGACATGGTTGGTGGTCACTGAAATTGATGTATAAAAGTAAAAAAGATGGCTTCAAAAAAGTGTATAAATTTCGGTTATAACCGTTCTTTTCTGTATTTGGATACGCAAACGTCAAGTTAGGAAAAATCGATTTTTTTTGGCGAACAAAAAAGATGGTTATTTTTTTTAGAACGGACAGGATAAAGGAATAGCAATATTAAACAAGCTATTTTTCACAAAACCTACAAATTTTAAAATTTAATTATAATAAAAGCATGACAACTTGAAAAAAATACTTTGAACGTCAATCTTTTAGCAGATTGATTTGGCAGACTTTTTGAAGTTACGGTCGACTGAAGCGCCACCTAATTAATTCCCTCTGCTATTGTTGCTGATAAAGCTTGACAACGGACGTTTCCAAGGACTTGCTTTCCAACTTACGTCATATATTTTTTTATAAATGAAATACCCGACGTCATAGAACCATGACGTAAGAATATTAGCATTTTACGGGAAATTACACGCTTGCCTAAACAAAAACCATCACAACAAGGAAACGTAAACAAACGAGGCTAAATGTGGTATAAGACGATTCTTTAAAAACATATAAGACATTATATGTAAATTTTAATTTAAATTCACCCAAAACTATCTAAATACGTTATTGTAAAGACTTTAAGCATGTCACTTTTTTAGTTTGATCCGTTCTTTTACGCCAATTTAACCCTCTTGATGCCAGATTTAAAAAAATCAACGTTTCGACGTTGTCAATAGGCATTCTAATATGACGTGCTTCTTTCGCTTTGTAAACAACACCGTGATAAAATTCTCGATATATCTATACTTAGCGCAGACTCCAAGATGTACACAAATGGCTGTTTAAATATGCCTCCCACGTAAATCCACATGTATCGTAACCTATGTGTAAACGGTTGTGTGGATTTCGCTGTGTTAACAATTACACTTGAATAAAACCCTACAGAACATTTATTCTGATTCTGATGCATAACAAAAAGAATTTACACATTAGAGAACGGAAAAATGGACAAAAACAAAACAAATTAAAATTCCGCGAAATTCCAGTAATGATTTTTGCGCATTAACGTCATTTCAAAACATGACGTCATACGAATGAAAACGTCAAAGCTGAAGGTTTTTTTTATTGCGTTTACCTTCTAAACTCGGATACAATTGCATTAAAATAAAGTATTGAGGTAGGTGTTGCTTGTTTTCTGTTCTATTGCAATATTCAGTCGCACATTTTACTGATTTCAGCAAGTTAACATGGCGGCTCCTTGGTTACAACATGTCAACAGTGAATTTGACGGTAGCTTACGATAAAAAATGCAAATCTAAAATTGCAAATGTTGGGTTTACTGAGAAGTAAAAATAGTAATCACATTTTTTTCTAGCGGTTAGTTAAGAAATCATTCATGCAGGTTTATTAGATTTGTTTTACATTTATCGAACAGTGGGTAAAATAGAACAGCCACACACACAGGGTATACCCCAACTTCCAAGCAAGGACCGAAGCTCATAAACTCGGCAATCAATGTTAAACGCAGGACTTCGGGAATGTCCGGAGAGCCGACAACCTTGCTTCAGCAGTTGGGTATACCCATCATCGCTTCAGTTTTTTAATGATCGTATTTGTCCTATTAGAATCGAAATAATTCATGGAAGCCATAGATTTGTTGGAAATTTACACATGGCCTGGGCCGTGATATTCGAATTTTATCCTGAGCGTTAGCGAGGGATAAAATTAACGAATTATTTCTTAAATAACAATTTGACGTCGCCAGTGCCGAATTCTTTTGACGTCGTCTTTTTGACGTTATTTTTTTCATATTGATTTATAAAGTAGTTTTTTTCTACACGAACGGCATTCACAAGGGCGGTGACCAGGAGAACATTTTGATAATTTTATGTTGACTGATTAAAATCTTTTTATACAAATTTGCATCTTGATGGACCAAGGAGATTCACAAATGTAAAGTAAACTGATATTTTTTAGTGCGTTTATTTATGGGAACGGCAAATATTTACCTCCACCTAGAGCGCTTCGATCCAAAACAATAGTATTGTCCAATTAGAATCGAAATAATTCATGAGGGGCTTGAATATATCGTGATTTTACCAAGGGTTGTCCTTTTATGTCGATATTTTAACCCTCGCTATCGCTCAGGGTAAAATATTTGTCATAAAGGGCCAACCTGAGGTAAAATCACGATATATTCCTTCCTTATGAATTATTTCTTAAACAACAACTGGGTCGATGCCACTGCTTGTGTAGTTGTAATTCCCCGAGGGTATCACCAGCCCAGAATCATCATTGATATGGTCATATTTTTTAATTTGTCATAGTGTAAATTTCTGTGATTTTATTACATAATTTTTAATACTGTTTTATGTTGTTACAAACTTTCACAAATCCATATGTCGTAATTTTCTTAAAGTACAATTAGTAAAATAGAACTTAATGTCATTTTGAGATAATAGTCCAGTCGATTTGTGCAGATTTTTGACAAAATTGCTCAGATTGTGGTAAAAGCATGAAATTTGGCATAGTAGTAGTATATATCATGGACAACATTTTAAGCTATGGACCCACTCTGAAAGTCGAAATTTGTGGACGAGGTATCCATTTTAAAATGGCGGCCGTTTGATCCCAATCGTAACTACTCGGCCATTCTCGCTATGCAGTACAATAACGATTTCTTCGTGCAACCAGAAAGGCCGAGTAGTTCCGATTGCGTTTGATCCCTGTAGATTAATAAAAAAAACCCCATGAAAATGATATTAGAGAAGATATTGACATGAAACCTAGTTAATAGAACAACAGTACTGATTTCAATTGTCTTGTTACTCTAAAAGCAATATTCGTTCCACCGCTTGTTCAGCATAGAATAAAAGGAGAATTTTATTTTACAAGTTCAAATAAAGCAAGAAAATATGTGTATACCTGTCGTTTATAATAATTGTCTGATTACAGGATAATTCGTTTTGTTGATATTGTTCATTTGAAACAACCTTCAAAAACCTTATTTTCAGACATAATGAATTTCATATCATGCAAGTACTCAAATGTTTTCAATTGACGTTAAAAATATCTAACAATAAATGATATGTACATGTTTTGCCAAACCACACTCTGTCTGTTTTGCCAAACCACACTCTGTCTATCAAATCGATCACATTGTCATTGAAATTTAAATATCGTAGTACTACTTAATACTGCCTTTACACATTTGCATTTCCTTAGTAACCGTGTTCACTTTGACTTATAACATGTATAAGTTGAGCGCTTACTGCAGGAAGTTATTATATAGTCATATGGTATATTCATCACAGATGACAAGGCCTGTCATCTGAGAACTTCCTATATATTGATTTTTTTGGGGTAGCCATCTTGAATGATCGCCATTTTGAAAACATAATTTTCCAATATATCATTATTCGCTAATCTTATTAATTCACTGTTTGCATTCATACATTTTTTACTAAGCTTTATTTGATATTCACAAAGAAGTCAGATAAGGCATGCACATGTTTACAAAATAAAGATATCAGTATTAGAATTTTTGTTACTTAAATGTTTGCCTAAGTAACTTTTTAAAACAGAAATTACGTATATATGATATAATTTATGACCGAAAGTTTTTTTTGGAAAAGATCAAAATTGTAGTGTTCGAAAACCCTGGGGCTAGATATCAGAAGAACATTATGGGCGTTTAGACTGGAAGGAATGTGTGAAACGGCAAGAGAGGACATGTGAGGGTTTGCAATGCCAAGCAGATACAAATGGAACAGACATAGACATTTGAGTTGGCAATCACTCTTTTGATGCAAACATATGAAGATGTTGGGTTTTGAAATGATTTTCCTTTCGCTCAATTCGAAACAGTTGAATGAGGGATATGGAACTGCAGAAGTACTCCAGAATCACAGGCATAATGGCACAAATCATGTCAAACAAATGTTCAGATCTCAAAATATTTCATCAGTAAAAGGGAAAACATGCTAGATAAGTTGCCAATTGAAAGAAAACAATAAGTAACCAGACACTGTAAGGTGATACTGGATCAACAAAATCAATGACTGCAGTGTATTTTTTCTGTGGTGATGTATCTGAAGATCTCCATGATACATCGACATTTTCAAATCGACAAAAATAGGGCACGACTGTGCACCTGTACTACAAGACATATTCCCCTATCTAAAGTAAGAGCTGAAGATGTCAACTCACTAATATCCTGCTTGATGATTGATAAAACTTGACATTATAGCAAATCAGAGAGTACAAGACACAGAAAGAAAGCCAGAAATCTTTTATCCTTGGAGCTTAACTTTCCAAAATAATAAAATACATTGCTGGAACACGGTCTGAAGGGGTATATTACTAATCTCCAAGCTTGCAGATCACGCTAAATTGTACAGTTAACGCCTGGAAAAACTTGGAGTTATTATGGAAGGAAGAACTGATACAACGCTGTTAACAAAATTGGAATGTAGCTGCCATAGCAAGCATACAAGCAATATAAATTAGTTCTCTTGATTTTCAACAAAGGTACTCGTGACGCTCTAAAACAGACCTCATAATAAAAGGGTAAAAATAAAGGCATCACCATAGCCATAGCAGGCAAAATATATATGCTCGATACTAAAAATAACTTTACAGGGACACCCAGTAAACGCTGTTAACACGAATCAGTTCAACAGACATAAGTTTTCTCAGTAAGAATGATACATGATGGCTAAACATCGCGAAACAGTCCAGTTATATCGTTGAGTGGCAGACAAACATACCATTTCTCAGCTATAATAGTTCAATTGTGCAACTCGTACTCGAAAGGATACAACTGCAACTTATCAGTCCTCAGATAGAGAGTAAGATGTCTCAAAGATTGTGGAACTGATTCATTTTGAAAGGCTACATTGAATTCCCTGTAAACCTTTTTATAGTAGCAAGCCTAACTCTTCAAACTATTCTAGTAACTTTGACTATGAAGAGGCCTTCACCATCACAACTAAAAGACATGACCTGTTTCAGAACTTCCCCAACATATTCGTTGAGAATCCGGAGAAGATGCAACCATTCATGTTTGCTTGCATATCATCTATGGCAGCTAGTTTTCATTTTTTAGAAGTGTTGTATTAATCATTAATTTACTTTCACGACAACTCATATTACTAAGAACATTTACTGTACAATTTACAGATATCATCAATTTCAAATATTAAAACAATTCCAGACTGTGAGTCGCCACTGTTTTCTATCATTTTGGCGAGGCCCCTTCCATGGATAACAGGTCCTTGACTTTCTTTCTGTGTCTCGAATTCTGTCTAATTGTCTTGTCGTGCAGTTTTAACAAACATTTAGCATGTTATCTGCTCCTGAAATATTAATCTCCAGCACTGAGTCTGGCTAAAAGAACAATGGTTAGTAGTTCAAGTGACATTAACGTAAACTATTGTCGATCATAAATGTCGATGCTTCATGTTGAATGATAGTCAGATACCTCATCTAAAAGAAAGAAAAACAAAACACCCTGCAGTCATTGTTCTTGTTGATTCATCACAACTGTGGCTGGTTATTTTATTTATTTTTTTAATCCGTGACTCATCTTAGACTTTTTTTCGTTTTTCCTGACAAAATATATTTTGATCTTAAGATTTGCCTTGAAAGGATTAATACCTTTTGCCTTGTGATTCTCCCATTACATGACCTTCATCAACTTGGAACAGTTGTATGCTTACAACAAATGACTGATTACCAGCTCAAATGTCTATGTCTGCTCTTTTTGTATTAGCCTGGCATTGTAAATCCACACGTGTCCTCTCTTCGCGTTACGGAATTCTTTCCAGTCTATTTTTTTTATTATTTTTTTCAGCTCCAGTGATTTTAATAGCTACGCAGTTTTCCTTTTCAACATATAGTGGTCATAACTCATATTGTATATACACAATTTTTGGTGGTAGAAAAGTAAGTAAGTCCTATATGCTTAACTGCAATTAAAAGAATTTACGTATTTCTTTACATACATTTATGTGTTAACCATGTTTACATGCGCATGGCTTATTTGAGAATATATCCTATATTAGCAGTCATAAATAAATGATTAGCAAAACTAGTTGTAAATGCAAATAAAACTTAGTATTAATTCAAAAAACAATTCAGGATAGCGAATAATGATATATTGGTTTACGTTTCCAAAATGGCCACCATTCAAGATGGCCACTAAATACTTCAATAGTCCTCAGTTGATATTCTTTGTCATAAGAAATACGAAAGTTTATCAAAATTGGTAAAGAAATATGTTTTTCACACTTTTTCTTATTATTTTTCTTATTATTTTGAACATAATTTCAAAATGGCCGCCCAGAGCCGCCATTTTGATTTTCTGAATTGGGTTCATAGGTAAAATGTTAGTTATGACCTCAACTAACACTCTGCAAAGTTTGATGCTTTTACCACAATCTAAGCAATTGTTTCACAATTCGACTGGACTATAACGGATTTAGCTTAACAAGTTCTCGTGAATAGACCAAATTTGTCAAATTTGTATTAATTAGTGTCATTTTATATTAGAGTAACTCAACATTTGTTATAAAAAGAAACATTCAGAAATTATAATCAGTGAGGATTACCGAACGTTAGAATACGGAACTCGTATTGCTACTTTTTAAGGACTTTCAAGTGGACTGTGCCGTTGTTATTGTTTTATGGACTTCCGTATGTAACTTTGATTTATGTAATTATATTGAGATAATTTTGATTCAACAATAGAACATTGAAAGTACAACCTGTGTATTTCTTATTTATTTAAATCTACCGCTAGTTCCCCCGTGTTGTAAAATTACAATACGTCAAATTTACTGTTTACAAAACTTTTGAATTTTTGAAATACTAAGGCTTTTCTACCTCAGGAATAGATTACCTTGGCTGTATTTGGCAAAACTTTTAAAAATTTTGGTCCTCAGTGCTCTTCAACTTTGTACTTTTTTTGCAAATTTTAACTTATTCGGATTCGAGCGTCACTGATAAGTCTTTTGTAGACGAAACGCGCATCAGACGTAAATACAAAATACAATCCTGGTATCTATGATGACTTTATGTGTTTCAATATGCCAATAGCATGAGTTCGAATACAGGCGAGGAAAGAACAACCATACGTGATCTAATTTGCAGATTTAACGTTGCTGTGCTGTTATGTATGTATAATAAATATTGTTTGTGTTTACAGCCGTGTATGAACTTCATTGGTGTTCCAATAGATTGGTCTGTCATAGAGTTGTCACTTGTTTGGATGTACTTATGTAATAGTTTCTAATTGGTACTGTGTACTCTTATACTTTGGTGCCTCCTACAGTCGGTTCACCTTCAATTATGTATTAACCCCATTCCCATATAATACAAGGATAACATGCCAGTTTTGCGAATTTTCTCAACCAAATTGTCTATACACATGTACACAATGTGCATTTTTATTACGCCTTGCTATGCATAACCGTTTCTTGATGGCCCTTAAATTAAATTATTCTAAAAGTGTTGTTTCATTATAACACTCTTTTTTATTTTGAAGTGAATATAAATATAAATATATATCAGTTAACTAAATAATATAACAATGTTTAAATTTATTTTAGGTGTAAAGAATATTCATAAAATTTTAGAGGTAGCTACAAAAAACCTTTTCGTTTAATTTGATTTTCCAAAGTGGCCACTGAATGCTTTAATATTATCATTTCCAGAGATTGCCACCGGTAGCCTTTGACTCGGCCAATACTGAGCTTCCTCAAATGAAGTTTGAGACCATCACTGTAACAAAAGGGCGATATGGAACTTATATCAAAGCCAGCTTTAAAATGCTAAAAAATGCCAATTATTGGTACAAATGTATGTCAGATTTCTTAAGGTTCATGAATTCTTATTATTCACAATCGATCTTAGAGTATAGGCACGCCTTCACAATCAAGCAGTTCTTATTCAGGCCAGAAACTGCCCTTTGACGGAATTTTTGAAGAACAAACCAAAACCAGTTACACAGAAACATTTTGAATATTTATTCGATTTACATGTATTATTATTGTCGCCTTTGATTTTTCCGTATATCTTGTTCATCCGTTTTATCCGGTACGCTTCCGTTAGGTGTCCGTTTTATGCGGTACTCGTCCGTTGGATGTACGTTCGACATCCGTTCTGTCCGGCACGTGTCCGTTTCTCGTACGTTGCATATCTGGTGTGTGTCCGTTATGCATCCGTTAAACGTCCGTTTTATTCGGTCAGTACATCAACGGACTCCCAACGGATAACAATTTTGTCAACGGACAACTTTTATTTTCATCCGTTAGGCGTCCGTTCGTGCTATCCGGTAAGGTGTGACCGAGGCTTTACTTAATAATATTCTATCTCCAGTTTGGCAGTTAGTGACTTTGCCTTTATCCCGTAATCCTTTTCTATGGAGACCCTGTATGTCACAGCCTTGTAATGTAAGGGCTCTATGTATTTGGCCATCATCAATATAATGGAATTTTATGCGACTGTCATACAAGTGAGAGGTAAAGCTAGCTATAGTCATTTTCTACATTAAAAAATGCATGTCTGTACCAAATCCGGACTATGATAGTTGCTATCAATTGGCTTGAAGTGTTTGAGCCTTTGATTATGCCATTTGATTGTGACTTTTCGTTTTTGAATTTTATTTGGAGTTCTTTCAGCTGTTATTACTAAATATTAATTTGGTCAATGATGGTCAACGGCAATCCCGTATGTCTGTAACGTTGTTGTTATGACAGTGAGAGATGTTTCTGACTTGAAATTGTTCTGCTACAGCATTTACATATATTTATGCCTGCAACATTCTTATGGCCTGATTCAGATTTTCATTCATCAGTCTCGATAATGTGGAAATGCAACATTGTTTTGAATATTTAAGTACGGGTATGGATTGAAGATTTTTAGATGAGAAAAACTTCATTCAAGAGTTTCAAATATCGCTTTTTAAAAGAAATTTACGCGACGTCAATATTTCAGTATGTTCAAGCAATCCAGGTATTAAATTTTTCTAAACAAAGAATAAAATGAAAAATGGAAACGGGGGATGCGCTAAAGAGATAACAACCCGATCAACTAGCAGAAAACAGCATAAGGCCACCAAAGGGTCTTCATTTCGGCGAGAAAAACAGCACCCTGAGGCCGGCTTCATCTGGATCCTGAACAATAATGTATATTAGTTCAGCAAAAATGGCCGTAAAAATGAAATCCGAAAATAAAAAAGAACCAAAATAAAACAAAACCATACAAGAATAACAAAGGGCAGGGGTCACTGGTTTGAGTCAATCGCAGAAATGCAGCGGGGACGTAGACGTGTTTTGTTAGATCTCAATTTACCTTTCCCCTCTACCTCTAGCTAATTAAATGCTGAATAAACAAACACACAGCAATCCGCACAGTAAAAATCAGTTTAACAGATAACAACTAAGTAAGCAAAATGATAATAATACATAATCTCACACAGGACTACTAGTAGTTACTTACATGCCACCTTTAATTAATCTTGTTGAAAGATTATGCCTTCATCATATGAAAATCAAGCACAATTCCTTTTGTAACATTTTCAATGTCATACCTTTATAATAGATACAAGAGGAACATAATTTTCGTATCATACAACTGGTTTTAGAAGTATGGTAAACATGAAGATATGCAGAGGGAGGTTTGTTTTACTACATGTCTCTTTTGTATTGAGTAGGTTGTGCGAGGTGTGTAGTTTCAGCAAATAAAAGACGAATGAAACAATTGAAATCTTATCGTTGAAACTACTAATGTCCTAAGATATAAGCCGAAATTTACAGTCATAATTGTAAAAGAATCTAAAGTGTTTGATTAACCGTTCATAATTAATTGTGAATTGTTTAATTTCGAATGATTTTAAGTGTATATCAGTCTAAGGTAATAGTGCCTTAGATAAACATTCTGACGAATTCATTTATTTGAAATAATATTGTCATATGAAAAATGCAATTATTTTTATCATTTATATCAAAATATAGACTTTAAACTGTACCTTTTGATAACATGTGTCATTGTTGTGTACACAGTGAAGTCAGAATATATATAGTGTACGATATAAAAAAAAATGATATGGATTGCACTAAAATTAAATTATAAAAGTATGATGGATTTTAACTTTGGGCTTTACCTGCTAGTACTCTTGTGTTTTATACATGTAAGTAAACAAAAGTAATATGATGTACAGGAATAAAATTGTAAATCAAAGCGCGAAAGCGCTGTAAAGGCAGTTAATTACAGGTTGTGTGTATTTCTAGTCCAGTTATATCATTATCTTCCATAGTACAGTGGTGGTTTGTAGTATTTAAGATTAAGAGTTTTCTTGTACCTTGTTCACCTATATTCGTAGTCTACTGTTTCAGTGTATTTTCTGTACCTCGCCATGAAATGCATTTTTAAGACATAAAAGAACTTTTATTTATTAACATAAATAGACTATTTTTAATTATTGATTATATACGCATATTCAATGACTCCCATCCCATGAAAAGTAGTTCACAAAGATTGACTAGTCACCGTACTGTGTGTATTGCAAGAACATCAAGTAACATAATGGTAATTAAATGTACATAGTTACATGTCAACTCTTTTGATGACCATATTTTTTATAACTCCAAGCAAAATTATTTTTCAGTATAAACATGATAAAGTAATTTACCGGTATGAATGAAAGAGGAGTTTTTGATTAAGAAAATAATGACATCTGGTGGTCATTTATAATAGCTGTCTCATGAGCATTTTAACCACTTCCCATATTTGCAATTAAGACAATCATGACAATAGAAGAAAATGATGCAACGCAAAAACAAAACTTACTTGTAAATCTATGAAATTCTCTTTACGGTATGAGTTTTTCTCATTGTTGGAGATTGTACAGTAGTACCTGTAACTGCTTATACCCATTTCTTATGCACTTTAGTTTGATAAACTCACTAAATATCATGTATATACCACATCTCCTTATTTTTATATGCATTACAATAACATCTACAATTATAATTCAAATCTATATATCAAAGCAAAATGAAAATGCACAACTTTCATTTATGCATCCTTTGGCAAAATACAAGTTCTTAAATACACAATATAAATTTATTTATATAAAAATAGAATTTAGTATACGACTCTTAACAGGTACAAATCAAAGAGCTGATAGCTCTGAGGTGGAAGAAGGTGAATAAAAGGAAACTTGAATTACCATAAAAGCAACCCCACTAACACAGGCTGCTTTGTTCCATTATCGTTATGATGTATTTTTTTTTCTTCGAACAAGAATGTGTCATAAGTACATAGATTTCCCATCCGTACAATCCTTTTCTATGTTCAGTGGACTGTGAAAATTAGGTAACATCTTTAATTTGGCAGTAAAATTAGAAAGATCATATCATAAGGAACACATGTGTACTAAGTTTCAAGTTGATTGGATTTCAACTTCATAAAAAACTACCTCGACCATAAACTTAAACCTGAAGCAGGACGGACGGACAGACCAGAAAACATAATGCCCATAAATGGGACATAAAGATAGTAATAAAATTGAGAATGGAAATGGGGAATGTGTCAAAGAGACAACAACCCGACCAAATAAAAAACAACAGCAGAGGGTCACCAACAGGTCTTCAATGTAGCGAGAAATTCCCGCACCCGGAGGCGTCCTTCAGCTGGCCCCTAAAGACTTGTTACATAGATACCCGCCAACTTTTGAAAGTTCCCATGTTTTTTTTGGTGCGCAACAACAAATTTAAACATTACAATTTTTAGCGAAGTATTTTGCACGATCTGGATTGTCTAGAAAAAGTGTCATATTTGTATAATGAACTTACATGCCTTTTTCTTAAGTCTGTTTGCATGATTCTAGTTATTAATTCGGTAGAAAAAGATGAACATGTAGCTAGCAGACCAGGCTTTATTTATTTGTGTAAGAATATTAGATGCTTGTTCAAATTTCCAATTTTGAATTATGCACAAAGATGGACCTTTAACAGGTTGGGAACAACACTTCAAATGAGGAAGAACATTACAACCCACTGTAAAAAATTAGCACCTTTATATTCATATTATTTGATGAAACTTTTCCCCAAGAACTATGCATCTATTAAGTATTAAATGGTCAAAAATTTAAACATTTCAAAAGAATTTTGTGATGTTTCTAAACTTATATATATATCTTCTTTATTAATTTGACCCCTCATTTAGAAAAGTTGTTCCAAATATAATGAATTTTCCAACTTTTGAGTTAAAAATCTTATTTTTTTTTTTCAACAGTTAAATGACCCCTTGTTTTAGGCACAGTCCCTCATTTAAGGGACACCACTCATAATGAGGAGGGGGGCACAACCTGTCTGTTGGTCGTTGTAAAAAAAGAATAGTACATTGTCCTTTAAATGATTTAATAGCATACACAAATATAATATGTTACAACAAGTATTATGTCAATAAATCAGTGAAAAAAAAAAAACTATTTATTATCTTTATGGTAGTACAGTAGACTGCGGCCAATCGGATACCCAAAATGTCAGCTAAAAATATCCGATTACCCGATATATTCCATTAGACGATGAATGTATATTCATTGAATATTCTACAATAATAAGTTAATCTATTGCTTAATATGTGAAAGGGCTGAAGGATTGATGGAGTGATTTTTATCAGTTACATCACCACGGTGTTTGCGTAAAATATTATCAGCTGATTATGTAATGATTAAATTTGTTTGCACTTGCAGTTTTTAAATCCTATATTTATTAAAATAAATCAAATGTCCTTCGGAAATATTTATGTGAATTATTATCTTCCATCCATAGTTTGTCTTTACTTGTTTAGTATAAAACAAATTAATATCCATTATTTACATTTTCACACAGGTAAACTAATTTGGCTATAAATAGATCAAAGCACGTAATTGTTATAATTTTATTTCTTTAAATAATCAAATTTAAATTTATGAAAATAATCATGATTGATAAAATAGTATTGCATAAAGTTTACGTTTTCGGAAGACTATTTATGTTTAGGTCATAGTTCTAGAGGCTTCTTCACAAATTTGTTTTGTTTATCAGGTCAGGAATAACCACCAATTGGTGGATTATACCTCAATTGATGTATAATCCACCAATTGAGGTATATTGGTATAGACCAATTGATGTATAATGCAAGTTTTTTGTAATTAAATGCTAGTGTGAGATAGAAGCATGATTTTGCAACTTGCAACCTATTTCATGACCCTTATCGAGTCCTACGAAAGTTTCAGTTTTGTCTAAGCCTGCTGCATCTCTTGAGAATACATGTGTACAACAATTCTTTTGTTGAAACATTTGTGCTATTGACCATGATTGACTTTTGATAATGAAAGTTAAGTATTAACAAAGAACTCCATTCACCTTTGGAGTTGTACTCATGATCACATGACTGCAGACAGTAATGATGTCCATTGACAGGTGATTACAGGTAAATTTGCCAATCAAGAATTGACAAGATAACAATAGAAGAAACTTCAAATATGATTATTGATTAAATGCAATATGTTATGTTACAATACTAAACTAGTAATGTTTGACAAGTTTTCATACCATAATATGGTTTTAAGAAAACAATGCTCCATTTTGGTGGAATAATTTGTTTTGAAAAACAAAGAATTATACACCAATTGGTCTATACCATTATATGTCAATTGGTGGATTATACGTCAATTGAGGTATAATCCACCAATTGGTGGTTATTCCTGACCTGTTTATATTAATTGTTTGGAAAACGAAAGGTCCTGGAATCATGCCCGCTAACAAATTGAAAACTATATCTATACGCCTTATTTTAAGTCCAGATTTTAAGTATTCGTATTGTTATCTTAGAAAGTTTTACTGATTAAAATACTACAATAGGGAACAATTTGACAATGCTTGAATTAAGTAGAGTTAAACCCGTGATTATGACCCGTGTATATAGCAAAATCCTAAATACACCGGTTGGTGCGCCTGTCAGATTCAGAGCGTACAGATAAGGTAATTGGTAACAGGTGAATATACTATTGGTATCGGTATCGGATTCGACCCGGAACTTGTTAATTATTGGCAATATTAATTATGTGGAAAACAAAAGGGTCTGGAGTGGTGTAATTTTTAATCTACACCATTGTCCTATATTACTAATATATAAAGTTGAATTCTTTGATTTGTTGTTTTTACCCGATGACGGCTGACAAATTGGACCTCGTTATTTTAGTATTATAGATAAGACGCTGCAGGTTCCAGTGGCGGATCCAGAACTTTTCCTAAGGGGGGTGGGGAAGGCGCTGACTGACCTAAGGGGGGGACGCTCCAGTCATGCTTCAATGATTCGCTATATAATCAACCAGATTTTTCCCAAGAAAGGGGGGCCCCCCCCCAGGCCCCCCCAGGCCCCCTTGATCCGCCTATGGGTTCATATTATTTACATTCAACGTTTTTTATCGGATAGTTTTTTTTTACTATCAAAGTTGAACCGCAACGTCTTATAACAATCATCCATTTTCTCATAGCGGATTCCCAACAAATATTTCTGGGAAATTTGAACGACAATTTGACAATGTTTTCGACAGTTTTAAGTTTACTTATGTCATTATCCTTACAAATGAACATCTCAAATAATAAATAAAATGTCTTACCTTATCATATGATGGATTTATATCCTTTTTTGAACCACTTTTCAAACTGTCAAACCCCCCCCCTCATTTCAAATTGTCAAGAGGGTCAAGTACGAGAAGTTCCGCAGGTCTTTCCGAATGTTAATCAGTTGTACATATTTCAGAATATTCCTTGGAAGTCGAATTTTGTTTTGACTTTCATATGATAATAAATGATCTAATTTCCTCCTCAATAGAAAGGGAAGCTTATCATCAAATGTTTTTTTTAACCTTAAGAGGCGACCATTTAGTATTCCAAAAAGGTAAAGGATGATTGTATAAATGAATATTATGTCCAAATAATAACAGGAATTATACCCGGTGATAATTTCTCCAAAGAGTTATTGAAAACAGCTTTGCTGTGTCATGAAAAGAATGGTCAAAGCTGGAAATGGTGACAATCATTACATACATGAACAAGTTAGTTGGCTTTCTCGATTTACTTGCTTTACAGATTTTTTTCATGTTGGGGCTTTGCCATTACAGCGGGTTTTTTATGATGGCCATAACAGCAGAAGGCCATGCATGTGGTATAAACTGCTTACACCAACTTCATTTAAACTCTTGTAAACAAAATAATGTTGTCTCGTTGGCTTCCATACCACATCTCCTTACAATTTTGATTAGGGCTAATTTCATAATGCTTGTAGAATAAAGCTTTGGTCGGGTCGCTTGCTTTGTTTGGATAAACTTCTACCCAAGCTTTGTAAAAAAGATTATCTTAATACAATATATATCTATATATATAGGTACGTCTGAGTCAGTGACAACCCTACAACAGATGTATCCATCGGATCGCCATCAATGATGGTGATACATGGCTGTGTACATAATGTATATACAACTCGTCTAAACATCAACCCAACAATGTTAGATCTGTAAATTTGCTTTCGCAAATTTTAGGTTCTTCCCTCGCCGGGATTCGAACCCATGCTACTGTGATATCGTGACACCAAATCGCCTGCACTGCAGCCGTCCCGCTAGACCACACGACCACGAGTTGTCTATATATATAGGTATACAGTTAATGCACAGCTAAGCCTCGGTCAAACCTTACCGGATAACACGAACGGACGCCTAACGGATGAAAATAAAAGTTGTCGGTTGACAAAATTGTTATCCGTTGGGAGTCCGTTGATGTACTGATCAAATGAAACGGACGCGTAACGAATGCATAACGGACACATACCGGATATGCAACGTACGAGAAACGGAAACGTATTGGACAGAACGGATGTCGAACGTACATCCAACGGGCGAGCTCGGCATACAACGGACACCTAACGGAAGCGTACCGGATAAAACGGCTGAACAAGATATACAGAAAAATTAAAGGCGACAATATTATTATGTGAATCGCTTAAATATTCAAAATGTTTCTTTGTAACTGGTTTTGAATTGTTCTTGAAAATACGTCAAAGAGCAGTGTCTGGCCTGAATAAGGGCTGCTTGATTGTGAAGACGTGTCCTTACTCTAAGATCAATTATGAATAATAAGAATTCATAAACCTTAAGAAATCTGACATACCAATAATTGGCATTTCTGACGCGAAATTTTCAATTGGCATTTATCCGTTTCTGATACGTTCATCGTCCGTTTTATCCGTACTACGTCCGGAAGGACTTGTTTCACATTCGTTCAACGTCCGTTTTATCCGTTAAACGTCCGGTAGAAGTCCGTTGGTGAATTTATCCGCCAGATTCCCAACGGATGTATAACGGACACGTAACGGTTACAAAACGGAAGTGCAACGGACGAGTACCGTACAAAACGGACGTCTACCAGACATTTAACGGACATTTCATCCGTTCAAAGTTTTGAAAATGCTCAAAAATTTCCGCCGGACAGAACGGACGTCGACGGATAAAACGTACGCTAAACGGACATGCCACGGATATAGACGGACGTCTAACGGATAAGAACGGATTGAAAAAAAGTTATCCGTTAGGCATCCGTTCGATCTATCCGCGTTAAGATGTGACCGAAGCTTAAGTATTTTGTACTTAAAAAGGTATTTTGTACTTAAAAAGTGATTTAAATGTTATAAATATTACACGAATTACGCAACCAATATAAATTGCAATTATGCATTACAATATATTTCATGTTTCTTGTGCTGTTAAGCTGGTGGCCACTTTTCCCTTTCTTTTTCTTAGTTTAAACGACTTCATGTACTATTTTAAAAAAAAACTTATTTTCTTCCTGTCATATTTAAACAATATTTTTTTTTCAAATATGTAATTATATATAAAGCCCTTCAATGAGACATCGCATAACACACATCCAAACAATGATAAAATTGCGAGAACAACATATGCATGAAAAGTTTAATAATTAAATGTCCAAAATCAGTGTTGTCCCATTGGCAAGAAGCTGACAGATGCGCTAGGGATGACGATGGTTTCAGTTTTGTCTTATTATGATAGCTTTACTTTGTCGCTCAAAACCACCGGCAAATGTATACACGATATCATAGAAAGCACCAGCACTTGTATCATGCGAAGAGATGCGACGTGCAGCCCTATCGGTGTCTTTCCTGTAAATGTTGTGCAGAGTGTTAAAAACCCCGTACTTGTCAAGAAAGAAGCAAATTTATTGTTGAAGAGTTTCTACAAACACCGAGAGAATAAAATTGCATTTTTTCTTGAACTGTCTTCTCTAACAACTTGCTATTATTCTTTGTAACAACTCGATTTTTGCAATACAAATATTTGCCTCGCCAGGTATTATTTATTTCTATATGTACATACAAGGAAACGTTTGGTGAATGAGAATTGGCTCGCTCATCCCCGTTGTAGAACTCGTATTTTGAAAGATATTTATCTACTCATCCACTCTCACAACTAGAACTTCTTTACTACTGATGCTTAACAATTTGGACAAGAGAACTTTTGTAGAATGAGAATTGGCTCGCTCACTGTTGTATGAACTCGTATTTTGAAGGATCATCGCCTCGCCCGCTCTCACAACTCGCAATTGATTTATGTTCATTCTGAAAAGCTTAGACAAGATGACTGGCTTGCTCACTCCGTTGTATGAACTCGTATTTTGAAGGACATGTATCTCCCGCTAACAACTGGAAAATAATATCTTGTTATGCTTAACAACTTACAAAAGAAAATTTGGTGAATGAAAATAGCCCACGTCTGTTTTATGAACCTGTACTTGGAAAATCATGTATTGCCACGCTCGCTCTCACATTGATGCACTCTCTTGGAACATAACACCTTCATTACCCTTTCATGAATGTGACCTACCGAATTAATCTATTTATCGGATTTGCTATAACATAAGCAACACGACGGGTGCTACATGTGGAGCAGAAGCCTATTTACCGGATTTAAAAAAAAATAAGCAACACGATAGGTGCCACACGTGGAGCAGGAGACTATTTACCGGATTTGTTATAACATAAGCAACACGACGGGTGCCACATGTGGAGCAGGATCTGCTTTCCCTTCCGGAGCACCTGAGATCACCCCTAGTTTTTGGTGAGGTTCGTGTTGCTTATTCTTCAGTTTTCTATGTTGTGTCATGTTTTCTATTGTTTTTCTGTTTGCCTTCTTTCATTTTTAGCCAGGCGTTGTCATTTTATGAGTTTGACTGTTCCTCTGGTATCGTTCGTCAACTCTTTCAAACCGTTATCAGGTAGCATATTTCATGAACGTTTGAACTAGTATTTCGAAAGACATTAATCGCATCGCCCGTTCTATTGACCAAAGAACATTGATTTGGTGAATTTGGCTCGCACGCCCCCGTTACATGAATTCATATTTTCAAAGACATTTATAACCTCGCCTGCTCTTAGAACTCGCCCATGATTTCTGTTGATGTTCAATTAACAACTTGGAGTAGAGAACTTTTTGTGATGGATAATTAGTTTGTCCCCCCCCCCCCCGCCCGTTATGTGAACTCGCGAAATCGCATTTGACAGTACTGTTATGGATTTGTAACGACATGCTAGATTTCACCGAAGATCGATTGACTAGCCCACAAGAATTATTGGGTAGGAACTGACTCGCTTATACCGCAGTCCCACTAGGCCACGATCGCACTACGATCTGTGAAATAAATGCAAATTTTGATGATCGTAGAACGATCGTGTAGATCGCAGTAAGGTCGTATAACGGTCGTGGTGAGGTCTTCAAGATCGTGATGAGCGTGGCCAACTTTGAACATGTCAAAACAATCGTGGTGCGGTCGTGGCGAAATCAGGTCGTAGTAAAAGCGTAGTGAGAGCGCACTTAGGTCGCAGTAAGATCGCAAAGGTCGCTGTACCATCGTAGCGAGAGCGTAGCGAAAGCGTGATTCTATTCGGAAAGACTGCACTACGATCTCACAGCGACGTTATCACGACCTCAGTGCGACCATCCCGTTCTCACCGTGACCATACTACACTTCCACTACGACTATATACCACGTTTACACCACGTTGTTCAAGACCATAGTACGATTCTAGCACGTCCTTGCCGTCCTCATCACGCTCTTCTTACGACCTGACTACGTTCATACTACGACCATTCTTCTCCTTGTCATTTTCACATAAAATATATTATATATCTCCAGATTTTGTTTGTCTGTATGTAGTTCTTGTCCATTTTCTCTAACGGCTCAACCATGCTTCTATTTTATATGAATGATAAAATTGAGAATGGAAATGGGGAATATGCCAAAGAAGCAACAAACCGACCATAGAAAAAAACAACAGCAGAAGGTCACCAACAGGTCTTCAATGTAGCGAGAAATTCCCGCACCCGGAGGCGTCCTTCAGCTGGCCCCTAAACAAATATATGCTAGTTCAGTGATAATGAACGCCATACTAATTTCCAAATCGTACACAAGAAACTAAAATTAAAAATAATACAAGACTAACAAAGGCCAGAGGCTCCTGACTTGGGACAGGCGCAAAAATGCGGCGGGGTTAAACATGTTTGTGAGATCTCAACCCTCCCCTATACCTCTAGCCAATGTAGAAAAGTAAACGCATAACAATACGAACATTAAAATTCAGTTGAAGAGAAGTCCGAGTCTGATGTCAGAAGATGTAACCAAAGAAAATAAACAAAATGACAATAATACATAAATAACAACAGACTACTAGCAGTTAACTGACATGCCAGCTCCAGACTTCAATTAAATTGACTGAAAGATTATGATTTCATCATATGAACATCAGACACAATCGTTCGCTAGCTTCTGCCTGGTCCCTAACACCAGGCCTAACACCAGGACCAGGCAGAAGATAGCGAACAATAGCTAGCGAACAATAAGCCAGCGAACAATAAGGCGATATATCGAGAAACCAAAAAACAGAATAAGACAACAACGGCCGTTAAATAAAAAAATATTCAAAAAGGCAGACAATCAGTTAAAATAGAGCAATTTTAACTCAATTTTGAAATGGTTTTATCCAATCCATTGATTTAACAAGTCGAATAACTTTTTAGGCTAATATTCAGTACCACAATAACTCTGCATCTATCAACGGATTATTTGTAGGTGTAGGGCCACCAATGCAGCCACTTCAATGAAGAACGTATGTAAAAGTAGTCCTACCCTGAAAAATATAGCACCTTTTATGTCATTGTTTAATCTAGAGCTCAAAATTTGAAAAAAATGTCAAAAAATTAGGGGGGTCGGCCTATTCCAGGGCTTCTAGAGAAAAATAATGAGGGGTGTCACGACAAATGACTATATAGGTCTTGTAGAAGAGAAACAGGCGCTTCTTTTGCGCTAGGTATCGAAGGGCGCTATGTTCATAAATCTGAAATAAGAGCTCAAAATTTGAAAAAAATGTCAAAAAATTAGGGGGGTCGGCCTATTCTAGGACTTCTAGAGAAAAATAATGAGGGGTGTCACGGGGTATGACTATATAGGCCTTGTAGAGGAGAAACAGGCGCTTATTTTGCGCTAGGTATCGAAGGGTGCTATGTTCAAAAATCTGAAACTAGAGCTCAAAATTCGAAAAAAATGTCAAAAAAATGGGGGGTAGGGTCGGCCTATTCCAGGAGTTCTAGAGAAAAATAATGGGGGGTGTCACGGGATATGACTATATAGGTCTTGTAGAGGGGAAACAGGCGCTTCTTTTGCGCTAGGTATCGAAGGGCGCTATGTTCAAAAATCTGAAACTAGCGCTCAAAATTTGAAAAAAAATGTCAAAAAATTAAAGGGGTCGGCCTATTCCAGGGCTTCTAGAGAAAAATAATGAGGGGTGTCACGAGGAATGACTATAAAGGTCTTGTAGAGGATAAACAGGCGCTTCTTTTGCGCTAGGTATCGAAGGGCGCTATGTTCAAAAATCTGAAACTAGAGCTCAAAATTTGAAAAATATGTCAAAAAATTAGGGGGGTCGGCCTATTCTAGGACTTCTAGAGAAAAATAATGAGGGGTGTCACGGCAAATGACTATATATGTCTTGTAGAAGAGAAACAGGCGCTTCTTTTGCGCTAGGTATCGAAGGCCGCTATGTTCAAAAATCTGAAACTAGAGCTCAAAATTTGAAAAAAATGTCAAAAAATTAGGGGGGTCGGCCTATTCTAGGACTTCTAGAGAAAAATAATGAGGGGTGTCACGGGGTATGACTATATAGGCCTTGTAGAAGAGAAACAGGCGCTTCTTTTGCGCTAGGTATCGAAGGCCGCTATGTTCAAAAATCTGAAACTAGAGCTTAAAATTTGAAAAAATGTCAAAAAATTAGGGGGGTCGGCCTATTCTAGGACTTCTAGAGAAAAATAATGAGGGGTGTCACGGGGTATGACTATATAGGTCTTGTAGAGGGGAAACAGGCGCTTCTTTTGCGCTAGGTATCGAAGGGCGCTATGTTCAAAAATCTGAAACTAGCGCTCAAAACTTGAAAAAAATGTCAAAAAATTAGGGGGGTCGGCCTATTCCAGGGCTTCTAGAGAAAAATAATGAGGGGTGTCACGGGGATATGACTATATAGGTCTTGTAGAGGAGAAACAGGCGCTTCTTTTGCGCTAGATATCGAAGGGCGCTATGTTCAAAAATCTGAAATTAGAGCTCAAAATTTGAAAAAAATGTCAAAAAATTAGGGGGGTCGGCCTATTCCAGGGCTTCTAGAGAAAAATAATGAGGGGTGTCACGGGAAATGACTATATAGGTCTTGTGGACGAGAAACAGGCGTTTCTGTTGCGCTAGGCATCAAAGGGCGCCATGTTCAAAAATCTGAAATTAGAGCTCGAAATTTGAAAAAAATGTCAAAAAATTAGGGGGGTCGGCCTATTCTAGGACGTCTAGAGAAAAATAATGAGGGGTGTCACGGGGTATGACTATATATGTCTTGTAGAGGAGAAACAGGCGCTTCTTTTGCGCTAGGTATCGAAGGGTGCTATGTTCAAAAATCTGAAACTAGAGCTCAAAATTCGAAAAAAATGTCAAAAAAATGGGAGGTAGGGTCGGCCTATTCCAGGAGTTCTAGAGAAAAATAATGGGGGGTGTCACGGGATATGACTATATAGGTCTTGTAGAGGGGAAACAGGCGCTTCTTTTGCGCTAGGTATCGAAGGCCGCTATGTTCAAAAATCTGAAACTAGAGCTCAAAATTTGAAAAAAATGTCAAAAAATTAGGGGGGTCGGCCTATTCTAGGACTTCTAGAGAAAAATAATGAGGGGTGTCACGGGGTATGACTATATAGGCCTTGTAGAGGTGTAACAGGCGCTTCTTTTGCGCTAGGTATCGAAGGGTGCTATGTTCAAAAATCTGAAACTAGAGCTCAAAATTCGAAAAAAATGTCAAAAAAATGGGGGGTAGGGTCGGCCTATTCCAGGAGTTCTAGAGAAAAATAATGGGGGGTGTCACGGGATATGACTATATAGGTCTTGTAGAGGGGAAACAGGCACTTCTTTTGTGCTAGGTATCGAAGGGCGCTATGTTCAAAAATCTGAAACTAGCGCCCAAAATTTGAAAAAAAATGTCAAAAAATTAAAGGGGTCGGCCTATTCCAGGGCTTCTAGAGAAAAATAATGAGGGGTGTCACGGGGAATGACTATATAGGTCTTGTAGAGGATAAACAGGCGCTTCTTTTGCGCTAGGTATCGAAGGGCGCTATGTTCAAAAATCTGAAACTAGCGCTCAAAACTTGAAAAAATGTCAAAAAATTAGGGGGGTCGGCCTATTCCAGGGCTTCTAGAGAAAAATAATGAGGGGTGTCACGGAGAATGACTATATAGGTCTTGTAGAGGAGAAACAGGCGCTTCTTTTGCGCTAGATATCGAAGGGCGCTATGTTCAAAAATCTGAAATTAGAGCTCAAAATTTGAAAAAAATGTCAAAAAATTAGGGGGGTCGGCCAATTCCAGGGCTTCTAGAGAAAAATAATGAGGGGTGTCACGGGAAATGACTATATAGGTCTTGTAGACGAGAAACAGGCGTTTCTGTTGCGCTAGGTATCGAAGGGTGCCATGTTCAAAAATCTGAAATTAGAGCTCAAAATTTGAAAAAAAGGTAAAAAAATTAGGGGGGTCGGCCTATTCTAGGACGTCTAGAGAAAAATAATGAGGGGTGTCACGGGGTATGACTATATATGTCTTGTAGAGGAGAAACAGGCGCCTCTTTTGCGCTAGGTATCGAAGGGTGCTTTGTTCAAAAATCTGAAACTAGAGCTCAAAATTCGAAAAAAATGTCAAAAAAATGGGGGGTAGGGTCGGCCTATTCCAGGACTTCTAGAGAAAAATAATGGGGGGTGTCACGGGATATGACTATATAGGTCTTGTAGAGAGGAACCAGGCGCTTCTTTTGCGCTAGGTACCGAAGGGCGCTATGTTCAAAAATCTGAAACTAGAGCTCAAAATTTGAAAAAAATGTCAAAAAATTAGGGGGGTCGGCCTATTCTAGGACTTCTAGAGAAAAATAATGAGGGTTGTCACGGGGTATGACTATATAGGCCTTGTAGAGGTTAAACAGGCGCTTCTTTTGCGCTAGGTGTCGAAGGGTGTTATGTTCAAAAATCTGAAACTAGAGCTCAAAATTCGAAAAAAATGTCAAAAAAATGGGGGGTAGGGTCGGCCTATTCCAGGAGTTCTAGAGAAAAATAATGGGGGGTGTCACGGGATATGACTATATAGGTCTTGTAGAGGGGAAACAGGCGCTTCTTTTGCGCTAGGTATCGAAGGGCGCTATGTTCAAAAATCTGAAACTAGCGCTCAAAATTTGAAAAAAAATGTAAAAAAATTAAAGGGGTCGGCCTATTCCAGGGCTTCTAGAGAAAAATAATGAGGGGTGTCACGGGGAATGACTATATAGGTCTTGTAGAGGATAAACAGGCGCTTCTTTTGCGCTAGGTATCGAAGGGCGCTATGTTCAAAAATCTGAAACTAGAGCTCAAAATTTGAAAAAAATGTCCAAAAATTAGGGGGGTCGGCCTATTCTAGGACTTCTAGAGAAAAATAATGAGGGGTGTGACGGGGTATGACTATATAGGTCTTGTAGAGAGGAAACAGGCGCTTCGTTTGCGCTAGGTATCGAAGGGCGCTATGTTCAAAAATCTGAAACTAGCGCTCAAAATTTGAAAAAAATGTCAAAAAAATTAGGGGGGTCGGCCTATTCCAGGGCTTCTAGAGAAAAATAATGAGGAGTGTCACGGGGAATGACTATATAGGTCTTGTAGAGGGGAAACAGGCGCTTCTTTTGCGCTAGATATGGAAGGGCGCTATGTTCAAAAATCTGAAATTAGAGCTCAAAATTTGAAAAAAATGTCAAAAAATTAGGGGGGTCGGCCTATTCCAGGGCTTCTAGAGAAAAATAATGAGGGGTGTCACGGGGAATGACTATATAGGTCTTGTAGAGGATAAACAGGCGCTTCTTTTGCGCTAGATATCGAAGGGTGCTATGTCAAAAATCTGAAATTAGAGCTCAAAATTTGAAAAAAATGTCAAAAAATTAGGGGGGTCGGCCTATTCCAGGGCTTCTAGAGAAAAATAATGAGGGGTGTGACAGGGAATGACTATATAGGTCTTTTAGAAGAGAAACAGGCGCGTCTTTTGCGCTAGGTATCGAAGGGTGCTATGTTCAAAAATCTGAAACTAGAGCTCAAAATTCGAAAAAAATGTCAAAAAATTAGGGGGGTCGGCCTATTCCAGGGCTTCTAGAGAAAAATAATGAGGGGTGTCACGGGGAATGACTATATAGGTCTTGTAGAGGAGAAACATGCGCTTCTTTTGCGCTAGATATCGAAGGGCGCTATGTTCAAAAATCTGAAATAAGAGCTCAAAATTTGAAAAAAATGTCAAAAAATAAAGGGGTCGGCC